>NW_027176285.1:15808276-15980776 GCF_023349555.1 Cebidichthys violaceus
AATCATCCTAAATGTTCCCGCTCCAGTGATTTTTGTAGACATCCGGTTATGATTTTAAAAAGGTCCCCTTTTGTTTCAGAGAAGGAATAGTTTTGCCCGATGTTTCAGAGTTCCTTGTGTAACATTCTCGACGTGAATCGGTGAATACAGACGGTGAAAAGGAAATGGTAATAAAGTTATTTTTTGCGCTCTGTAGCACTTTGAAAGAACTGTCTGTTTGGTTTCATTCATTACGGGATTTTGAGGTTTCAAAATAAAGCGAATTATCGTATATTAAATATTTAGAAATGTGTTAAATCTCCAAATGCTTGTTGGTGAGGGTGTGTACCAGAGTGAGTGACCTGTGGAGCCGACGCACAACTAGTAATACAGATATGATGGATAAATAGCTCCAATATGATCAATAATAAATAACAATTGATTTACAGGTTAGCGTTTCATTTCTACCTAACAGACATGGAAATGCAAACGCACAGTTCTTCATTTTTATATATATATTCTTCTGTATTTTCAATTCAACTTACACTCACATCATTATGTACAGTACAAAAACTAAATTGTCATATCGTCACTTCTTCGACAGACTTGGAAGTGAATCCTCTCTCACTGTAAACGACTTCATCAAGCAGTGACATCACCATGTCATGATAGCTCGGCTCCCAGGTGGAGCCACATCTCTGCGTACTTGTTTCATAAAGGGAGACTGACTCCATTTATCTGAGAAAGACAATCAGGCGCTAACAAAGTGGGCAATTTGGGCTAACTAGACTTTTCAATTATTTACAGCAGGTTTAGTCAAACTTTGACTCTCCACTCGACGAGTATAAAACAAAGATGGCCGCTTACGTAGGTGAAGCGTGTTACCATGACCTCCTAAAGGGATGCGCCCCGCTCTGTCCAGCATCATATCATCTGAGTTCATCAAAGCCATTCATTTATTAACGTCTTCTTCTGTGTGTGAAACGTCGCTGTGCTCCTCTGGTCCAGTAGAGAGGGTTTGATTCTGAGAGTCCATCGCTGCTTGTGCTTTCTGAACAGCGACCTCCAGCATCGTGTGGTCACTGAGCAGCTGTTGGAGAGCAGCTGGGTCCATCTCCAGCAGCATGCCTGCACAAATAGAATGCAGAGGGATAGAAGCAAAATGTCATTAGTGTTTAGGCTTTATCCACGCCTCACAAGGCCTATAACATAAAGATGATAAACGTCCAAAGATATATAGTCAATGATGTCTACAGGGAACTATCAGGTCACCTGTAATATCGTTTGCGTGAAGCGGATCCAGCTCTTCCACCAGTGAGAAGATCTTCTCTCCGAGCCTCTCCGCGTCGTCGGCGTCTGATGCGTCACTGATGTCGGTCCCCTCCACGCTCTGCCTGAAGGGAGGCAGCAGGAACAACCTTTCAAACAGCGGCTTAACCGAAACTTATCAAAGACAATTGGTTCTTTTTTTTTTAAATAGATTTTACTTGGGATCGACAGTAGTGAGTCACGCACTCTTTTAGTGTCTTCAGGGCGAAGGTCACCTGCTCTTCCAGCAGTTTGGGGTCTGAGAGAAGGTTTAAAACGGCCTCTTTGTGCTGCTCCAGAAGCATTCCTGTTGAACAGCAAATGATTCAGTACATCACAAAAAAACATCAAAAACATTAGAAAAGTCACAGTATATTGTATGTCATTAAAAAGTCATAGTATAGCATGCATTACACATTAGTTGCTCATAAATGTATTTGCATATAAATGACGATGAGACTAAGAGTCCACGTTCATTCCAGCTGCTCTGTGAGGCTTTACTTAAGCATTAAATGCTGACATGGCAACATGCTCACAGTGGCAATGCCAACATGCTGATGTTGAGTCTCACTGCATAACATGAGGTGTTTGTTGCTTACCTGTGATTTTCTGGGAGTGGCCGGTGTGGTAAACATCCACCAGCTCGAACAGCTGCTCCCCCAGAGAGTCAGAAGACTCAGAGACGTCATCGTCGTCCTTACATGGCGCCGCGCTGCAAAGAGGTGCAGTGACATGTTAATGCACTCGCATGAATTCCATGGTGTGACTTTTTTTTTTAAGACTCTGACAATACATCACTGATGTTGTGTTTGTGTCCCTCTGCATCTGAACACAACCTCGCTCCTCTGCCGGGAATACATCTGGCTCAGACATGACGACTCATGAGAACCCACAAAAACTGTGACCAGACTGTATGATGGAGGGAGAAGATCAGGTGCTCATTGCTGTACCTGGGCTCCTGTGCCAGCTGCAGGGCTCGGAGGGCCTTCTCCACGCCTGCGGTCAGCGTGGCTTTGTCCTGCAGCATCTGACTCAGGACAGGACCTGGCAACTCCAGCAGCATACCTGGGACACACACACACACACACACACACACACACACACACACACACACACAGAGGCTTGGGAACTTTGATTTAATTTTGTATTATCAAAATGAAAAGGCGAGCCACGCAGGTCACCTCACCTGTGAGTTTTCCAGCATTCTCTCTATGTTTTGGGTAAATCAGAGAGTACAGTTTCTCACCAAGTGTCTCCAGATCTTCTGCTTCATCCATGTTTTCACATGAAGACACTGCTTGCAGGTGCCATGTTACACCTCACTGTAACTTGACAACGAGCGATTTTACAGAAGACTTTGACCTCTGACAACTTAGTGAACAGCTTCCAATCACATCAACATTCAGACACCATCCACTTAACACTTCCCAAAATCTACATCCAAAAAATGCAGATTCTTACTAATAGATTAGTCTAATTTACTCTGTGCGCGTCCTTCACGTGCACTCATGCCATCATCTAATTAATGACTCCTTTTAGGGTTAAAACAAGCTGACATTTGAAAATTAATATTTTGACGGCTGTCTGTAAACACGAGTCGCGTATTAATGACGTCAGTCTTTGACCGAGCGCGGCGAAGACGTGTTCCTCCGCTGGAGTTTGCGGATAATTAGTACGTGATAAAAATTACATTTAATATGCTCTAGTGTCGCAGTAAAAATATAAATATTACCCTATCGATTTATTGTATGTTTAAAATCGTATAAAATGTGTGTTCGATGGCAAATGTTTCATAAAGAAGTAGCTGTAGGTGCGCAGTGATCTGTGATAGAGGTTCCGTAAAGCGGTTTCCGGTCTCTCCGGTCCTCTTTCTCCGCTAAAAGGTAACGTGGTCGCCTCGGCAGCTATTAGCCGCACGCTAAACTGTATTTATTGTGTCTTCCTACTTGTATTTAGTCCCTGAGAGTGAGTTATTCATTTTGTGGTGATTGTTTTACATCCAATGTGACATAAAATGCCCTCGAATAATGTAGGAATGGAAAGATACATTTGTGAGCACGTCGCTCATGTTAGGCCTCGTCGTGATCCATCAGCTTTGGAGCTAACTTGAGCTAACTGTGCTTTAATGCAACAACCAAGCTGTCTTAATATGAGTGCAATAGTTGAATACACACACGTATAATCTTTCACAATACTCAGTCAACAATTTCCCCACCTAACTGTAAGAATCGTGAAACCAAGTGAACACGTTGAGTTGAAGTTATTACAAATGGTAGCAAACAGATAACGCCCGTCAGCTGCAACTATCCAGTGTCTGTACCTCCAACTGCTACTTAAAAGTTGCTTTCAGATGTTCTTCATTTTTAATATCGCTGTCTTTTTGTTTTGTCCAGGTTCATCATGTCGTCCCATTTGCAGTGGATGGTCATCAGGAACTGCTCCAGCTTCCTCATCAAGAGGAACGGACAGACCTACAGCACCGTGAGTAACGTTAACCCGCCTGTCTCTGTGCTCAGACCCCCTAACTGACAGACCACTACACGTACGAGCCCCAACCAGGGATTCGAGTATGTGGTGTGTGAACACTGGAAAGCCTACATACCGCTGTCATACTGTACACTTAGTGCTCCGTGTGGACCGGGTAGCTTACAGCATATGACAGGACTGGTCTTAATTGTGAAATATATACACAATAGTCTCGTCTTTTGTACAACCAACACAAGCTGTCCTGTTCGGTTCTCTGAATTATGTGTCTTTGTGTGACAGGAGGCCAACAACCTGAAGTCCAAGAACTCGTTCCGCTTCAATGGTTTGGTGCACAGGAAGACCGTCGGCGTGCAGCCGGCTGCCGATGGCAAGGGGGTCGTGGTGGTGCTGAAGAAGCGTAAAGGTAAACCTTTGACGCGGTTTCTTCCATCTTCAGGCGCTTCATATTTTCTGTAAAACAAGTGATTTACTGCATGGAATAAGACCGTCTTTACCCGACACTCACATGGTGTTCTGAGTCATTTTGAGTTATACGTCTGAATGTACGTTGTACAACCGGACTGCTGTTCTTAACGAACGTCAACAACACTTTATACTGGAATTGGTTAATATAGACCGATCTGTCTAAGTTGAGCACTGTCACTTTAAGAAGGATATAGAGGATTTATGTAATGTTATATTTTTTTTGTCAGTGGTCATTAAAACGTCTTTGTTTTTCTTGCCGCACAGGTCAGAACAAACCCGCCAAGTCGTACGAGAAGATCACCATCAACAAGAACTCTCGCGCCACCCTGAACAGCCTGAGGCACATCATCAGCAAGAACAAGTACCGAAAGGACCTGCGCATGGTGAGCTCCATGTGTGACGCTGAAGTTGTTATTTGTGTGGCGGTCCGTCTTAATGTGTAGCTCATATTTCAAAGCGTTTCGGGAAAATAATCTGAGCGTCTTTTGTGTCCCCCAGGCCGCCCTGCGTCGCGCCAGCGCCATCCTGAAGAGCCAGAAGCCTGTCGTGGTCAAGAAGAAGCGCACCAAGGCTGCCAAGACGGCATAGAGAGACACATGATACATAAATAAAAGCTTCTTGTTTGGAAAAAAAAAAAAACCCACATTGTTCTGTGTCTTAACTGGATCCGTACTACATCAGTGGCTTCTGATGTGAAGGATGAAGATATCTGACCAGTTATATAGTAATGGAGTTATTCCACAGGAGTCTTTAATGCATGATGGTCATAGTTATTGATACTTTTGGGAGAGTGTAAATGAGCAAAGCTTCCTGGCAAGATCAGTGAAGGATTAAGTCAGAGTTTTATAGTTATGAGTTATATTAAAGGAAGCGGTCTCACACATGGAAATGTAATACAGATGATAACCTTTGAACAGAGTTAATGCCTTTTATAACCAGAACAACTATATTATAACAGGAAACATGTCTGTTGTAAATATTACTATTACATTTGTTGACTTGCTTTTTCCTCCCAAAACTTCAAACTGTAGCTGTTGTGACTAGAAACGGGTCAATCAGTAAATGATCTCAGCACCAGAACAACCTCCAGAGGCTGAAATCAACACACTCATTCAGGGAATATAATCTCATCCGAGTCTTGGAGCCCCATCCTCTTGACCTCTGATGTCTCAGTGATGATGTTCACGCTGAACTACATGTGACAGAAATGAGCTGCAACTAATCGAACAGGAGGAGGTCATTGGTTATCTGTGCTCCCAGTTGGCACATAGCTTCTCTTTCTACCCATAGTTTTTAGACTATTTTACACAAATCTCTGAAGAACTCAACACTTAACATTTGTTTTCTTTATTTTTTTTACACAGTTTGAAGCAGTAGCTCATACTGAAGCGGACAGGGCCTGTTGCTTTAGTCACAGTAACCACCGAGGTGGAAACATTGGATAGATTTTAAAGCAGCCCACTGGCAGCTTTCCAACTATGGCTTCGGAAAGAAATAAACTGTTGTCACCTCCCCTTGAGTACAAGCTGATGAAAAGTCCACTGCAGCAATCATCTCTCTGACTCGGGACCGAGACGCCGCCGCTGTGAGAGGGACGGCTCGGCTTCTGAAGATGTGATCTGTGCCGGTCGCTATGAGGGGACTGGGGCCCGTGCTGTTCTTCATGCCCGTGGCTCTACTGGTCCTGCAAAGTCGGAGCTTTGAACTGCAGGATACGATTCATGCTCTGATAGAGGAGAACATCCACCTTCATGACCGGCTGGAGAACCTCACCCAAGCCCTCAGGGAACTCAAGCGGATGCTCTTGCATCACTCAAATGGTACGGAGTCTTTAACCATCCATATATATATACTGTATATATGTATATATATATATATATATATATATATATATATATATATATATGTATATATATATATATATATATATATATATATATATATATACAGTATATATACAAATGAAGTAAGAAAAATGTCTTTTCTTTGAATGTTCATCCGTCATATTCCTTTTTTTTACTCTTATTCTAATTATCCATTTTACACCAGTACACATTGATCTTGTTTGTGCAAATATAACCTTTGAGACAAGGCGAATACTATAGGCCAGCATCGTGGGACCAATGCTGAAATACATATTAGTCTGTTTTTCAATGCTCTGCCCCCCAAGGTCCACCCAGCTGCTCCTCTTTCCCCTCACTCTCATTTCCTGTCTCCTGTCTCTTAATCCTTTCCACGCTGCCTTCATTCCTCCATGTTATCATGCAGCGTTTTCTGTTTTTAGTTGTTTGACCTCACCCAGAGAACCCACTACACGTATTCATGACTTCAGTGTGTTTTGTGATTTTTAAACACAGACCCAGATCACCACGAACACAGCGACCATCACAGTGAGGATGCCCAGCACCTGTGGGACGAATGGTCAGAACACGGTGTGTATCTCGACTCGCCGGTCTCTTCAGCGAACTAAAACATCCCCAAAGCTTCCAGCAGATTTACTGCATTGAGCGAGCAAAGTTGTGGCAGAGCCCCCGTAGCCTTAGTTGCCATTGATTTCGTGGCAATGTGGGATGCAATCAGGCTTACGGGGTCATACAAGCACCAGAGGGTCAATGAAGTGAAATGTAAATCTACTCTGCCACAAAAGAGCCTTCTAGCAGCACAATATATGTCGCACATGACGATGATGTGACGGTATTTCTCCCTTCCATGCAGGCATCAGCGCAGACACCCATCTTCTGCTGGAGCATGCCTTCTGTGGACATGACCTGCACGACTCAGCTGCTCTCCTCCAGGAGGACACCACCCTCCTGCTGCTGGCGCTGCTCTGCCTCTCCCTGCTGCTGAGGACTTATTTCTAGGCTACGTTAGCCTGGCGTCCACTGAAGAGCTTCACACACAACTTCAGCCGTCGTCTGTGTCACTCAATTGTTCAATATAATAAAGTTGTTATATTGTGGCCCGTGGGGACAAGTCAAAATGATGCAGTGATTATTATCGAGTAGGGAGTTTTTTGATATGGTTGCAGGGATGAGCTCTAACCCGGTTCTTCCTCTCCAGAGTGAGTATTGAGTGGAAAGGATTGAGTTGACCTCACTGAGTCAGACGAATCAGCTCTGGAGAGTTCACTGAACTGGAACGGAGCCTTTTGAATGCTGGTGTATCAGCACAGTGGAGGCTGAAAGACAGCAGATTAAACCTGCTGACTGGAACCACATTTTGTTGTTATGATAGCGATGATATTATTGTCATTTTATAAGACTTATATAGTGACGTTTTTCATCCCCTTCAGCTGATGAACATTGAGTAGTTTGGATTCCTTATCTTGGGTACAGAACTTTTTCCACAGCAGATCGTTCGACTGGTAGCAGGAAAAGCACAGGTGGAGCTACTAACTGTAACGATGCTCTGTTCCTAACGACATTAACTACACCTGTGAGACAAGTCAAACTGCTCTGAATAAAGTCCACGATGTCCGACGCTACCTGTGTTCATCTGAGCTGTGAATACAATAAATAGATACTTACAGGATGAACTCAGCAGCCTAGTGTGTTTAATATCTGGTTATTTACTTTGACCGACTGAGTCAAAGTAAAATTACATTTTTTGCCAACTTATAAAAGCTGTGGTGAACCTTCTCTTGAGGGACATTTCTGTCTTTCCAAGCTGTTCCATGCTCCACTGATCACCAGCTAGTCTCTAACTGTCTGTCTGCTGTTTGGTGCTGAGCAGGTAGTGAACAGTGGCTTCATCATAGCTCTATTATGCTGAACTCAGCAGGAAACAAACCTTTCACTGTTAGTATAGTTTTTGTTTTATTGTTTGAGAAATTAAAAAAACAACAACAACAATACGACAGGCACTGTGTCCAAACATTTAGTTTATTCTCCTCACTATTTGAAATGGTACAGCACATATAAAAGTTATAAAATTAACTACAAGTCAGTTTGGGTTGCAGGATTTGTATTCTACAGCGTGAAACACATTTAATACAATGAAGATGCAAATGAGACAAAACAGGGATTGTATGTTAACACAATGAATAAATAAAAGAATCACAGCTCAAACAAAACAAACTAACATCTACATCATTCTCACTGCGTACGACAGCTCCTCCATTTTAATCATTATAACTTATGTTTACCGTGGATTGACGTCAGGAGGGAAATCATTCGGCCATGATGTTGTGTTGTGCATTTGGTTCTGCTTCGACGCCGGCTGTATGAGGAGTAACACAGCAATCCTGGCTCAACCCGTCATCACTACGGTGGTCCACGTACATAAAAATCAGCTCTAGTCCATGCAGACTGTGTACGCGCGTGTGTGTGTGTGTGTGTGTGTGTGTGTGTGTGTGTCATGGCAGACGAAACCGGCTCTAGTCTATATCAAGGTCCGAGTCCTCATCGCTCATAGTGTTCTGTACGATGGCTCCGTTGCGAACCGTCTTGGAGACGATGGGGGGCTTGTCGGGCAGCAGGCCGTACTCCTGCAGCAGCGCCTCCACGTCCACGGCGAAGAAGTCTTCCCCGAGCTGGTCCGTCACCCGCACGAAGTTGCCGATCAGGTCTCCTGCTTTGTAAACGAGCAGAGCGGGCAGAGCGCTGTCTCTGAACAGAGCGCTGGTGCTGATGGCCGAGCTGCGCACGCTGCAGAATTTCACCAGCGGGTATTCCTGAGCCAGACACATCAGGCTGCCGCTCATGCTCTCGCAGCCCGGGATGTCGGACTCGTAGATGTGGATCATGACCAGGGTGCTTTTGTCCTCCTTGTCCAAAGCCTCCAGGAAGTCCTCGCCGCCGTTCAGCTCGTAGACCTGAGCGAAGCGTTTGCCGCTGCACAGCTGGCGGCGCATCTCTGCGATGCGCTGCATGCGGTAATGCTGGAGGAAGTCTTCGTCATCCTCGTCTTCCTGGAGCATGTTGTACTCTTGCATGGTCATCTGTGGGGAAGACGAAGAGGAGAACACATTCAGCTACTAAAGGGAACAGTGCTCTGGAGGTTTAAGTACTTCTACATTGGCTAATTATAACTCTATGACAACGATACACTTCTCAGGGCAGAAGATATGTGTATGTAAATTACTTGGCATATGCATTATTACAAAGAGAAACCAAATGTATCACTAATCCATAATTAGAGGATGGAGGTTGCAGGGATTCCACCATGTTAACGAGGTTGCTTTTAATTAATATCAGGCCTGTATTTAGCCTCTTCCCACAGCAAGTGTCCCGTTTCTTTCTTTCCCGTGTCGACGGTTTGTCCTCATCCTACTCACTTTGCCCTTGATTTTCTCCTGCAGCGCTTTCTCCTTCTCCTTGTCTTTTTCCAGGTCGAGGTCGGAGCGGCAGGTCATCGACAGCTTCTTGATCAGTCTTTCCATCTCTTTCTTCTGCTCCTGTTTCTGCTCCACCTCCAGCTGCTTGTACTTCCTCCAGTCATTGATGACACCCTTTGGTCCTGAGAGAGAACAGACAGTTTTACCGTCACAGTAATTCCTTTTACAAAGTTTTGCACGGTGATCTTATTTAGACAGTGCTTTTCATGGCGCGTGTGCGTTTGTGTCATTACCCGTGTTGACGGCACTTCCATCGGCGCTGTAGTCTATTTCAGGCTCCCCGACGTTAGCGTCCCGGATGGTCTTGTTCTCCCCCTCCTCATCCTCGTTGTCGCTGCCTTCATCCTCACTGCTGCTATAGTAGTACTGCAGCTTCTCACCCAGAATTTTGTCATCCAGAGTCGTCATTACAACGGCTCACCTGAGGGCAGAAGTTTTCAATGCGTTAAGATGGGACACGAATGCAACTCCCTAATGCCATTTACAGGAAGCTTAACTCTTTCATATGAGAAGGAGGCACAGTGTTGACTCATGAGCTCATTCTTCATCTTTGTACTGCAAGCAGAGGCTAGTCTGTACTGAGCAACCTCAATACGAACTAATCCAATGTGCTTGTGCCTTAAAATCCCTAGACTATATTTGAATAAGGAAGTCTGTCTCCATTCTATTGAGTAATTTGACTAATAATTTGCATGAGCCGCAGCTGATGGTGAGACAATACTGCTTTTATCTTTAACCCCTCATCAGATGAAACCTCTACAGATAAACAACTGTTTTCATTCAGTGGAGCATAATAATCCTGATTGACAGCCATCCAAGCTGTCATAGGTTAGCCTAGAAAGGGCTTATGTCAAAAAAAAATAGGGCAACTGCATAATGCATAGCTTATGATAAGTGTGTCAACACAACTTGGGCTGAGAGGCCTTTAATGATGCACTGAGCCGTGTGTAAGTCCAACTATTGTGCACAGATGGAGAGACGAGGAGACAGACACCCCCTCTCATTTTAACAGCGGCAAGGAAGCAAAAATAATATTATGTCCGACTACGGTTACAGCTCTTTTGTTTGATATCGTTGCCATATTTCTCCACTGCCACTAAAATGTATTTAACACATAGTAAACAGTAGGAGCGAAGGCCTGCAGCCTAACGTTCACTGTTAGCTAGGTTGTCTGTGAATCCCTGTGACAGCTACGACAGTTAGCATTAAATCAAGAGATATATCGTTAGCTAGCTCTTCGCTCTTTTTGCAGGTGTCCTCAAGTACCTCGACGCTACTGTAAAGAGGATAGAGCCGACCCAGTAATCTTGTTTATGAAGTAGGACATAGGGCGTTTTAGGTTAGCATCTGAGCTAACTCGTATTGCACTGACTTCCTGATACAACCTTAGCTAGCCATACACCGAGTGCGTATTTATTCAATCTCTCTTGACATTTTACGCAACTACAAAAACATGATAATGTCCATTAGTTATCTTACCTTGATTGTATGTCCAGCTAAGGTTAGAAAAATACCACCAACTCCCAGAGCTCACTCCTGCTAATCTGCTAGTTTAGCCGCAAACCACTCTGCCGGAGTATGATGCCTTCAGGAATACCGAAAATGTCGTAAATAGGAGGCGCAAGCGCAACGACAACCGTCACTCCGCTGAATAGTTGCGGTTTAAGCTGCATTTATGGTGTGGACTGTTTCGGACATAACAGGAAACAAAGTAGCAACACTCAATATGTGATGTTTGTAACAACTGTATTAGTATATTGCCTCAAATACGCATATTTAAAATATATTTGTTTTAGTTAGTCAAACACCTCAACCACACCATAGGCACTCAAAATAGCTGATCTGCAGAGTTAAATTCTAGCGTTATTGTTATCTAAATCTGATTTTGAAGTATGGAGTGTGATGGGGTCGTTTTCTGAAGTAACCGTGTCGGAAAGTTGGACGTTACAGAGAGTGCGTAAAGGCAACACGGTTCCACGGTTCATCCGGGTTCCGTGCACTGACTTAGGAGATGCAGGAATATTTTTATGCAGTTCTCAGCTTCACCACAAGAGGGCGTTGTGACTGTGAAATATGACAGATAGTACCACTGCTGCTACTACTACGACCACTGCTGACAGGCTCTCCAACAAAGGTCGTTGTAGATTTTATGTTTGGTCAGATATGAATCCCCATTTAGATACATATTTAAAGCCAAAAGGTTTTAATGTGTTTTTAAATGTTGCTGTGCATCTTGTTTATTGATAAAACATAGATCCCGCTATTGTCTGTCTGTTCCCGTCATTATTCAACTTCAAGCCAAAACAAACAGGATTTACAAGAAGTGGTGAGTTCGACATGAAAGTGGGAATACTGACTCATGAGAACCACAGAACAATGTGAACCACAACATATTTTAACCACTGCCAATTGAAACAAACGGACAATTATCCACGTTTGTGTCTATAGTTTTATTTCAATGACTGACTCCATCATTACTCTTTAAATAAATCCACAGACGATACATACTGTCATTACTGGACAGTGTGAACATGATGGTATTTAGGTATTCAGGCACAAAGCATTTAACACAAATTACATGTTAATATACTCACTGATTCGCTCATGTGCGGCGAGCTCTGATACTGAGCTGAGTCCTGTCTGATTCTCCAGTGACATTCAAACAACCACTGCTGCACCTTCTCTACACAAACTTCTTTTCTGGTTTTGCAGCAACAGCAGCCTCTTTTACCTTAACATATGGATCATATGCGAGTCAAAGCTCATCAGTCCTTATTTTACTGTCATCACTCCCTCCTTTTGATTGCTCCTCCATTGGTACTCTGAACGCCACATAAGGACACGTCCTAGTGTTCAGACAGACCAGCTTCTTCAGCGTGGCAGAGTTCACTATGTCAAAGCCGACGTTGCCCCCAAACGTGCTGGGCTTCCAGTAAGCTGGAGAACAAATAGGGTTTCCCAGGAGGCCTTTAAGGGAGAAGGGGGCGCCCATCTCCACCATGCTCTCTCCGAAAATGGCCCCCTGACGCGTTTTCTCCAACAGCATGCCGGGATAAAACTCAAGAGAATCAATATCCCCGTAGAACTCTTCAAGCTCACGGGCAATCTCCTCGTCATCTGCAAATAATCACAAGTACCGCGCAGTTAATAAAGGGATCTACAATACGATGCACCAAGGACTAATCTATGACTTTGGATAAGATGGAGGAGAATGAGAATGTGCGCTCAGCTGACAGAGTTGTATGAGTGAAGCATCACATGCTCTGAGCTGTCTCCCGTACCAGTGAAGTGTCTGAACGATGTGTACGGCTGGAGGTTGAAGCGCTTCCTGTACTCGTTGAAGGGCTGCATGCGGAGTTTGCGGGACTCCTTAATGGTCACCACGGCCACTTTGGCCACCACGGCGTTGGTGTTAAAGCCACCGCCAACCTGCAGGACAAAAGGTTTAAGAATGAAGTATTAATGTAAAAAAAAATAAAAAATGACAATACACCAAATACTGTATGCATGTACACGACTACCTTGAGATTAAATATCAAAAGTGTATGCTAATGTAGGCTAGTAAAAGTAGTGATCTATGTGAAAAGTGTAATTAAAAAAACTGTATTTTTCCCAGCCAGTATATGCATTTTCTGTACGTGGCAGGCAACCCAAAAAAACCATATCAATATTTGTTTCTCTTCAGCACATTAACCTTTTTAGTAGCTATGACTGTTATTGCACGTCTTCCCTCTTTTTTAAAAGGTGTACTTTGGGTTCAGGCCAACATAAAGCGTCAGTACGACTATAACAACCCCGACCAGCCTCAGTTGGTCACAACTGTATCAACACATGAGCCAAGCCCCTTCAGTGCTCAACGTTTATCGCTAACAGGACACAAATCCAGCAAAACAGAACGTGTGAACGCCAAGAAACACTTTGTGGCTATTTGAAGCTGCCAACACTTCAGATTACATCCCATAGTTCCAACTAACTAAGAGTTAGTCACAACTATCGGAGCTTCCAATCAACCACACGCTTAAGAACATGTTTTCATTGCTGCATAATTTAGACATCACATGGTATGGTTTGTTACCTGGCCGGCGACTTGCCGAGAGAAGGAGTCCACCAGCTTCTCGATGCCGTAGTGAGTGAGGACGGAGTTGTTGAAGAGGAACTGCTTGTAGGACAGCTCATCTCCATCAATGAGGAAGCTGTCGGGCATCAAGGGGTGCCAGTGGTAGAGCTGGCTGAACTCCAGAGCGATGCGGTTCCCGTACTGGAAGTTGGAGTTAAACAGCAGAGTGGGATCAAACTTCAAATGCAGCATGTATCCACTGAGGTGCTGCACATACTCCTCGATCACTATTTTTATTGTCTCACCTGAAGGGAAAGGTGCAGAGACACAGAGAGGGACAAACATAATACAAAAGTTACAGTTATAAACGCATTAAAGAAAAAGTGCAGCGTATTATTAAGGAATAGGATTCATTCAAAGTATTTCCCAAACTGTCTAAAACTCTTCCGTCATAATGCTGCGCAGCTCACCAATGATGATGAATCGCGTGGTCTGGAACAGCTGCTCATCGTCCCAGGTGGGATGCTCCGCCTTCAGGATGTCACACACTCGGTTGTGCTCCCTGAGCCACAGCGTGGCGAACATTCCCAAACCCGGGAGGAGGCCGTACACTTCCTGACCAATAGCCATCTGAGTCTCAGGAGGGATCCCGGGGGGGTAGCTCATCTTCACCGGTGCATCCGCTACAGAGGGAGGGTACATCTCTCCGTCAACTAGCTAAAAGAAGAGACAAAAAAAATCATGTCTTTCCCAAAACATCTCCACTTCATCTGACAGTTCACTCCATATTCCTGCAGCAACATGTTAGAAAGCGTGCTAGGTGTTTCCCCATCTGAGGCAACACCAGCAGATTAAATTAGACGATAAGATCAGTGAGTGGTTTCACTCTGCCCTTGGAATGAGAAGTATTTGCTCTAATCTTGAGCAACACGTGAACGTTTCTCTTTTCCCCAGCTTTGATTGTTTCACCTGATACTTGAGTTTCCCGTCTTTGTGAAGCCTGAGCTGAAGCTGACGTTTCAGGTTGTCTCCGTAGACGTGCCCTGCGTCCACCTGGATGCGACACAACAACACACGAACGTGAAGAGGAAATTAATAACGGGAATTCATTTATTCACAGCATGCATGCAAAGCTGTTGAGCTACAAAGACAAAGTCTCCTCTGTGAGGGTTTTTTTTTTGTCCTACCCCAAAACCAACCGTGAACCTAAAGTCGTAGCAGGAAGAGTGCTCTTCAAAATAAAGTGTGTTGTTACTAAAGCTGTGAACGGACTGACCCCGTGCGCTTCAGCCTTGGTGAAGCCCACACCCATGCGGTTGTAGGTCTTGAAGAACTGGTGGGTGAAGTGTTGTGCGAAGAAGGCGAACATGAGGTTGGAGCCCTGCGGGTCGGGTCTGAACGTCCTCCTCATCAGCAGCCTCTCAACCAGCAGCTCAGGGTCAGGCAGCCCAGCCTTGCCTGAACAGAAAACACCGTTCAAAAACACAGATACAACAACCAGCGCGTTCCAGTCATAATACTGGAAATAGTGCGTCAGGGACAACAGCGCTGATACAGTGAACGCATCACACTGCTGATACAGTGAACGCATCACACTGCTGCTGCTGCTGCTGCTGCTGCTTCTGCACCAGTCAAGGTCTATAACCGGCGCGCATGTCGCTGTGGAGAGCAAAGTACCTGTTGTGCGTTAGATGCTGCTGGTGCTGTCACACATTTGCACCTCATAACGAAATATTATATCAAAATGATGCAGTGGTGGAAAGTAACTACATTTACTCAAGTACTGTGCTTCATTTAAGCTACTTTGAGTATTATCTGCTATGATCATAATGTGATATGAATATATTATAGGGCTGTATGGCTAACTATTTTTGGTACTAGTGACAATACAATACTTGGGTTCTGTACAGATAGCGAAACAATACTTGTATCGACACCTAGTGAAACGTGAATGAGTGGCTAACCTTTCACTCCCAGAACTGTGGGGCAGTTGTTGGGCACTGGGGGCAGAATCCGAGTGTAGTAGCTCAGATTGTAGTAGGACTCCCAGCTGAGGTAGCTATACTTGGAGTTGTAGGTTGGAGGGCTGGGTATTAAGTTGGACCTCACTGTTAAAATAAAAATAAAAAAGAAGTTATTAGACACGTTTGAATATGTGACAACCCTGAATGAACTGCACTGGATGAATGAACAGCTGACCCGTTAGAACCAGCCGCATGAGGACGTCCCGTAGGAAGGTGTAGTTGACGACGTCCCAGAGCCAGCTGAAGTGTGTGAGAATGTAATGCACCACTTCTGGACTGGGCTTTAAGAACTGACGCACTCTGGTCCAGAACTCCGCTGTGGTGTGGGAGGACACATTCAAAAAAAAAAAACTTTACTTAACAAAATATTTTTTACAGGAAGTTAGGGCAGCTAGGATTTCCCTCAGCATGTCAAAGTCAATAAATCACAGTCCGAGAGGATACTCAGCAAGACGGGTCCTGGTGTTGTAGACCCGGTGAATTACTCGGCTGTGATACAAAAGTGGCGATTCAGTCTAATTATCAGGAGTTCTAGCATCCTGTTGGTCAGGAGGGATCACCAACCAGGCAGAGGAGGGGCCACGGTCCCAGGGGCCCCAAAAGTGTCAAAGGTTTGAGCTAATTAAAGTGAACAGTTTCTTTTAGATGATGCTCCATTAAAACCACAATATCAACTGATATGATGACGGCTCATTCAAGGTGTGTTTAATCACTTTAGCTTTCATTTGGAGTCGTTTTTCTCACCACCTGACGAATGTGAGTCTCTCTTTTAGCTCTGTGTTTGGTCTCTATCAGCAACTCTCACAGTGAAATAGCTTAGCCGCTCCACGCTCCACTATGTACACCAGCTAGCCGTCGACTGTCTAGTAAGATTCATGTTTCTAAAATCCCGAAGCTGAAACAAAAAAAGTGTTTCAATCCCATTTCCCCTCTTCCTGTTCCACATTCCTTTTGTTTTCCGCCCTGCTGCTCCCACTCTTACTTCCCTGTTGTCTCTCTGCACAATCAAAGCGACGGTTAATTGGTATTACGCCTGGTGAGTGTGATGTAAGGACCGCGGTGTGTGAGGGCTCCTTGTTACTGTGAAGCAGAGCAGAAGAGATGGTGGATGGATGGATAGATGGACTGTAAAGAGATCAGCAGGAGCAGCTCTGATCCAGCTGGTCTCGTTCTGGCAGTTGCTCCCGTTTCCAAATATTTGGGTCTAGACAAGAAGTCCAAGCTCTGTGAGCCAGGGGCTAAGTTCCACTACTTCCTGATTAAACAACTCAATTAAATAGCCGTTTTCATCGGCCTGACATTCTAATCCATCCGTCTTGTGTACAAAGGAAGAACAGAATATTTCAAATTCCTTAAAAAATGCAATAACAACAGACTCACGGACGGTGCAGTTTTCTCCGCTGTAGCCGGTACGAGTGCAGTCACACTCATACTTGTCCTCACCATAATTTACACACACACCCCAGTGCTGACAGGGGAAATAGCAGCATGGGTTCACTGTGGGAAAAAAAACACACAAAGAAGACAAATCCTTACATACAACTCGGGCAGGCAGATCATAAACGACGTTGTGAGGTCAAATATTGACCTGCTCCTACACAAAACATCTGTCTTAGCACAAACTTTGGAGCCTCACTTCTAAAAACTTTTGGCCGGAAACGGAGTCTCAGATTGAAATGTCAGGAAACACTTTTATTCATTTGAAACATCTGGCATTAAAGTGATGTAATTCTATTTCATTCCTGCTCCCAGTGCAGCACTTGTTGTCAGAGATTGTATCATACATATTCAACATCTTGCATAAAGACTGATTAACAAAAAAAAAAGTCTTGAGAGACATGCTGCAGAGAGGTGAGATAAGCTCCTTATATAAGACTCCTCATCATTTCTTAGCGATACTTTCTAATTTGGTAAACATCTTAGGGAACGAGGTTCATAGACTAGTTCTCTTCAGTGGGTCGTATTAAGTGTAAACGCAGTTGTTAAACATCAGCAGAATTCCTAAATAAAGTTTGTTCTTAAGCACAGAAACAGGGGTGGAGGAGGAGGGGGGGGGGGGGGGGGCTGTCTTTTGACAGAGATGTGAGACATTAAATCCCACATGCTGGCAGATAACACACATTCCTTCATCCTACAACGTATGCAAGGACTACTACAAGTTCATAGAGACAGTCCAGGGTGTAGCATTACAGATACGTGAACTGTGTAGTCATTGATCTTGAGCAACCTCACTGCAGATCATTTTGACCGGAGTCCAAATCCTTGCACATGCAAAAACACGCCTCCGTCTGCCCACGCAGCCCCCGTCCTCCGTCCTCCGTCCTCCGTCCTCCTAACAGCGAAGCCTACGGATCAGACACCTCATCTGCCTGCTATGTAAACTACATGGACACTATCTGATTTCATTTTGCCACAAGAATTCAAATCTCACACGCACAGAGGAAACTCGAGAGATCGTACACGACTTGGCCGGTATAGAAAGGCAGGAACGGCATGAAAAGAAAGAGGTGGTGACACATGTTTGTTCACATGTGTGAGGGAGCAGATAACGTTGGCCCGAGGGCAGGATGGTAGATTGTGTGTCTAAAAGGTGGGAGGGGGTGGCAGTTGCCTCTACAGGTCAGACTACATGTTTGGACACAGGTCAGGCAGGAGAAGTCTGTCTGGAGGGCTTCACTGCTAGGAACACCTGCATCCAATTTCATGGTCTTGAAAAAGCAGGCCTCCCGATGCTACTCTTTCCTTTATTATAATCAACGCGAGAAGGAAAATATGATGAAACATGATGTCAGATACATAACATTTGTTTGGCAGTGCCCCTGTCTAGCTGATGAATCGTGTTATTGTTCGGGGGACGGGCTTGCCGGGGCCTGTCTTTGTTATCAGGGTGAGCGGAATGTCTAGCCTCTAATGGCAGCTTAACCGCAGTCAGAATCAGAAGACCTGATAAGTAGTAATAGTAGTATTTTATTCAGCCGTCGCACACAGTGCAATAAATAAAGCCTATATGCAATCTATACATATGAGTGAAAAGGCCTCTCCTACATCCTTATCAATTAAGTTAATTAAGTTACCCTAAAGAAAAATTAAATATAAGAAGATTTCAACTATTAAAACCACAGGGAGAAAGAAAAGACTCTATTGAACATGCGTTTGACCCGTGGCAGCAATTAGAGAAGCAAATACTCAGACTAACAGATATTACAGTATAATGTAAAAAAATGTAAAATAACACCCAAGAACGTTGACCTCTCACCTACCTGTGTCTGAGGTAACCTCATCACCCCGGCATGCAGGCTCCCGCAGCAGCAAGAGCAGAGCACACACTGATCCTAGGAAAGAGGCTTCAACAACAGTTTGACATTAATGTTTTTAGTTCAGTAGCAGAAAGGGAAGACACAACAGCAGCAGCAGCAGCAGCAATACTCACATCTCATTACAGCAGCCTCAGTTCAGGAAAGACTCATGTCAAACTCCGAAAAACTGTAAAGAAAAGTGTAACAATCCAGGAAAAGGAGGAGAGACAGACAGTGAGAGAGCAGCAGGACGACCAGCAATCCAACAGGTTAAGTCCTGTCTGTGAGTGCTGCAGCCCCGCCGCACTGCGCCTTTACCTGCCGTCCCGAGGAACAGTGGGAAGTGGGACGGAGGCGCCAGTCGAAGTGCGCGTTCACGTGTCCTTATCGCCCCCTGCTGGTGCACAGAGACTCACTGCAACTGCAATGCTTTTACCCCCCCCCCCACCATGTTTCCTCCCCTCATGCTAACACAGTGACATTCATATTTTTGACTAGACATATTAATTTTTGGAGGATATTGGCCGATACCGTGGGATGCGATTAAAGCAAAGCCTACAAGTGCTTCCTCCGGGTTTTTCCCCTTTTCGGTTCACAGCACACACACAATAGACCTGTTGTTCAGCTCCATGGAACACATTTCAACACGTCAGTGAGAAAAACCTGTGAAAAGGTATAATTAATTTGAAGATGAAACTTGTTCTGGATCACATTCGCCGCTTCAGTGTAGGTGTTGGTTCACCGGCACGTCCTCAACGTTATTGGTGAAACCTGTGCTAAAGCTCTGCAGTAGTGAAGAGGACTGCATGCTTTGACCTCCTTGTTTATGATAATACAGCTTCATCTATAGATTTCGTTGCATCCAAAAATATGCAATACTTCACGGTACATTCAAATGCACACTAAAGTGGGAAGTGCAGGAAGTAGAAACATTTGAAAAATGAAGCTAAATCTGTGTTTCTGGCTCATTGGTTCTTCGTCCGATCGCTGAGCTGCACATCCTGGCTCTTCAGTTCACGTGGCGTCATCTATCACTCACACTGAAGAAACTGACTGTTACAGAGGAGGGGAAAAACAGCAGCAGCACAGGTCACAAGGTCAAAGTAGAGGAGGTGTGTCAGGACTGTGTGGATGTAATGGATGGTCTGACCTCTGACCTCCGGAGCGGAGGAAGAGGCCGTGTGCCCAGAGAGGGAAGCGTCACGATGAGACAAGCTTTCATTCAAAGTAAAGTACGTCGGGTATGATTTAATAAACACTTTACTATTCTACGGTTTTTATTGCTGTAAGACGTTTTTTCTACAAGATTGGGCACAATATTCATAAAGTGTGGAGATCAAAATGTGGCAAAGAATGTGATAAATCTACAAAACTGGTGATTAAAAAAAAAAGATGTAGTGAAACTGGCAGAAGCACAACTTTAAAAAGTATAAACAACAGAGGTGGAGAGTCTGTTGGCAGCACAGAGCAGAAACACAGAGAGACTCAGCAGTTGTGTTGAGAAATGCTTTCAGGCGTATCTGTGATTGAAGACACACTCTCACTCTGCGGCGCGCGGTTGTAGATCTCGTTAGACTTGCCAGATCCACCAACAGATTAAAAAGAAGACGTTTGTTGACAGAGTGGAGGCAGGTTCTGGGAATCATTTTAAAAAAACACAGCTCTGAAATTTCTTGACGGCATAATTTACCAGATCAGTTCGGTGTAAACGGCTCTTTTTCTACCTGCCATGTAAAATCTCAGGAGAGGGATATTTCTAACTTCACCACGTTTGTCTGCTGGTGTTCCTCACTGTGGTGTTCCTCACTGTGGTGTTCCTCACTGTGGTGTTCCTCACTGTGGTGTTCCTCACCGCGGTGGTCTCCTCTGACGGAGTCCAGCTGTTGCCGTAAAACACAAACCTTTGACTCATTTGTAAACGGCCTTCCTTCCATTCGTCGTCTGAGAGATCTCAGTATTGTTTGGCTCCTGCTAAATATTTAGACTTGTTTTGTTGCCGAAAGATGTTTAGAAGCTGCAGTTTATCGTCCAGCTGCACTTTTACTAAGTGAAGGAGGCAAACAGGGGCGCTGCTAGAAGCTCAGGGCGGCTTGAGAACATTTCACCGGAGGCCCCGTCAAAGTACCTGAAGGCTGCAGGGCCCCTGATTCAGACTGGTCCCCCCCTCGGTCTGCAGCCACAGTGGTGGGGAGGTCCTGTGTCTTCTAGAAGAGCCGTTAGGCTGAGATCGCTCTCAATAAATAACCTTTTCTCCAGCGTGGGAATAAGATAGGTTAGGTTTGCATTCAGCACTCGAGTGAATAATTTGGTTTTCCACATCTGTGTCACATCACCACAAACTAGACTGCAGAAAAAGAGTCTGTTTCTCAGTGTTGTTCTCCCAGCAGCAGTGGAGAAACACGACCATCTGCTGTGAAAAGATGATGAATTCACCGTTTGTCTGAAAGGTGTCATTTCTGTGAGGACTTTGCACATTGTGCATGAAATGTGACTAATATTTCCTACATGGCTTTGAGATATTTAACCACTATGAATAAAGGACACAACAGTTAATCTGCTGGACTTTTACTGTTGATTGGATCTGAATAATTCAGTGTTGATTGAGTCTTCATAGCACACTTCTCATTTCACCCCTGAAGCCTCTTTATGTGCTTTGAGGCAAACTTTTATTATTTATTGAACTAAATGATTCGATTAATCAAAAAGTGTTTTGCAGATTTGTTCTTATTCACTGACATCACTACAAAACTACCAACATTAAAACAATACATCACATTTCTGAAAACACCATTTATTTCAGCTTTATGCTTCGGTTCGACAAAAAGTTTTTATTTATTTATTTTTACTAGAAATTTGCACATGTGATAAATGAACACCCTGTGTGTCTTGCATCCGTCGATGACATCACTCATGGCCTGTGTTTTGCTTTCACCGGACAGACGATAAGGCTTGAAGACCAAGAGACGAGACTGAAACTCTGTTTAACGTCACATTTATTCAACAAAAAATGTGTCTTTTAGGATGAGCTGGAGGCGGCCACTGCAGCACGTCTGGGTTTGGGGGTGGTGCCTTCCCTGAAACCATTCCTGGGGAACAGAACAAAAAGAGAGAAAAGTGAGGGTGATGCAGAAGTTTACCATCAAACGCCGGTAAACTAGCTAGGTAACCAGCTAGAATCACCACAGCTGCAGAGAGCTGATTCATTCTGAACCATAAATATTTGATTCTCCTCGACTTGTTTAAAAAAACAGAGAATAAACAGAATGTCTGTGGCACAAATGGCACGAAGGTGAAGCATGCTATCGCTTTTGGTATGCCGAGAAAAAACAACAACAGGGCATTTCAGCCCCATTTAAAAGAAATGAGTCACCAAAAAGAACCAGGATGACGTCATGTTTACAGAGATTTGCCGTCATTAAAAAGGGCCTTTTTTTTTGTAACCAAAAACAATAATCACTGTCAGTTAACGAGAGTACTTAATACCAGGATGCTGAGCTGGCACAGCGACGTGACATTTTCATTTTTAACCGTCTACATTCACGTTTCTGATCTCAACAATGAAGCTTACCTCAGAGAAAACACTGATATCATATTGAAATCATTTGTTCAGACATTTATTTTTCACCATCATTGGTAAGCAGCATCGAGAAGTCTTGAAATCGAATATATATTAAAAAAAAATAGCTCCCCAGATATAATGTAATGTCAGCGCTGATGATAATATGGTTATAAACACGCCGTCTAACACTTCAACCTGAAATCAATACAAACGGGTGCAAGTGTGCCGATATCAGCTTCCTCTTGGCAGTTAGATGCAGGAATCTCTGCTTACGTTACACGCTGGGAACGCCAACACATCCCAGTAGCAGATCCAATGTTTGTCGCTCCGAGTTGATAAATCAAAAAATCTTCAGTGCGTGTTTATCGCAGTGATTTAAAGCAAACACATTTTCACTGCGTTCTTTTTGGGTTAATAATATTTCAAATTCTTGGCATCAACACGGCGCGTTTTCACAGCAGAATCACATAACTAGCAACACTCGACGCTCTGCTCTGTGCGCGTCTAAAGATCTCACCTGAATCTGCGGTAGACGACCTTCAGGTGTCTCAGACGGCCGGTTCCAGTGGTGTTCCTCCTCTTGGCCTTAGCGCTCCAGTTGTCTACAAAAACAATCAGAATGCATCAAGGCAAAGCTGGAGAATGTACCAACACAGATCCTGGTCTCAGACTTATGTCTGCACATTATACCCTGCATGTTCACCGTCCCATTTTAAAGCAAACACTCCTACAATGTTTTGAGTTAGACGGTAGTCTCGTCATCAGGTGTCTTACACTTTCTCTTGCGCTTCTCGGGGTAGCCACACTTGCCACAGGAGGACTTCTGCAGGTGGTAGGCCTTGGACCCACAACGACGGCACAAGGTGTGCGTCTTGTTCCGGCGCTTACCGAAAGAGGATGTTCCCTTGGTCTGAGAAGAGAGAGCATTTGGAGGTTAAGAGACAATTTCTAAAAAAAAAAAAAAGGACTTCATTCATTCATTGCAGGTCAAAGCTTTGACGGTCTTGTCTCAGAAACAAGAATGAAATCACAGGAAATCATTTGTTCAGACATTTGTGTTTAGAAACATCACTGACAAGACTCGTATGGCAACAATCCCCACTTTGATGGATGCAATATTGATTACAATCTTAGCAATTAGGACAACTACGTGTAAATTAATTAGTGTGACGCCTTCAAAGGGAGACATTTTGACAAAACACCTGTCCTCAGCTGCATTGAAGCGTTAGCAGGTTAGACACTGTGTACACTCAGTAAGCACATTCAGTGCTGGACGAAGTGGCTAGCCGGCTATGCTAACCGCTATGCTAAAGCTCGTAAAGCCATTTAGCTTGCTACATTAATAAGACAGATAAAAACAACTCTTCAGCGGTAGCTCGCCGGGTATAACCGAAGACGTCCAGAGTTACATTAACGGTATGTAGTCTTTTCCCGGGTAACTCGGGCCCGTTCTGTAGCCTGGATCTCAATGCTACGAGCAGCAAATAAACGCTGGATGGCTGCAACAGGAACAGCGTTAATCTTATTAAAACGAAGTTTCATCTAAACAAATACTTCACCCGAACGGTTACGATGTTTATTTAACATCGAAAGACCAACTATTGGCGTCAGATAAACGACTCATTACGCAGATGTTAAGAGATTTCTGTCCGCCAACGTTACAACTTACCATTTTCGTCCAGGGGCTAAGGGAAAAGAGACCGGAAGAGGAATTGGCGGTGCATAAAATCACATCCGTGCTGCTTCCTGTGTAACACCGAAATGTGACCCCGTGTAGCATTTAGCTAATATGTTCAGCAAAAGGGAACGTTAATGTCCATTTGACGTATTATATACAGCATGTTGACAATATAAACCTGATTTATCATTATAACAACCAACTGGGGCAGAAAATAAATACATGTTTAAAAGGTAATTGAAGGCATGGTACTAAGAATGTGTAAAATGTAAAATTAAAGATTCAAAGGTGGATTAGTGTGTGTAGATGAGACTGCAGGTCTTATAATATCATCCAATATTGATGTCAAGATAGGCTAGTTTTAAGACTATTATTATTTTAGTTGATATTGTGCTTTGTCTATTTAGTTCATATTTGAAAACCAGGTTAATCAAATTACAACAAACTAATTGACACATAGCAAACGGGAGACCAGGCAGTATTCCAGTAGAGAAGTATGACGGTATCGAGCTCAATGAAGGTAATTGAGCTTGACAAAATAATTTAACGTAAAGTGGATTTTAGCTGTGCTCATGTTTTGTGCTTCTTAAATTGTCGTCATCGTAACAGAGTGCATGCTCAGAGATGGGGAGGTTTTTTTTTAACCCAGTGCCTATAGCTGGTTAATCCAGCAATGGATATATTCCAAGCTCATGATGACAATTTAAGATCTAATGGGGGACAAAGAAAAGAACTGTGAAGGCAGCAATGAGCATTCCTTTGCAGGGTGTCTGGGCTCACTTTTCTCCATGCTTCCTTTTGGAGATATTCTGTGCTTGTCCAACTAGGAGGAGCTCTAGGGCAGACCCCAGAACATGCTGGAGGGACTACATATGCAATCTGGCCTGGGAGTGCTGCTGGTCCTGAGGGCCGTGGCTCGAGAGAACGATGAGAGAAGGATATCTGGGTTTCTTTGTTTAGCCTTTATGCTGACCCAGGGTAAGTGGCAGACAATAAACCCATGGAGGGCTAAAACTAGGAATTACATTATTTGTGTTTCCATTTGTAGATGGTTCAGTGATGTGGATTACTTAACGTTACAAAGATGATGTGAGTCTCTTGTAGACTACATCAGTAAAAGTGGTACAGATTTGCAAAGACGCTCACTGCAGGGCACGCCTTGAGATGCAGGGCAGATTTATTCCTAAAATCCTCACATCTCAAGTGCATAACAGCCTGACACCATTACGACCTGATGGCTCATCAGCTGTTTCTTCTCTCACATGCGGCTCTGCAGCTTGTAAAAAGGTGATGCTGGTGATGCTGCCCAGACTGTCCAGGTGGACTTTGATGACACATTCGAGCAGCTGTCAAAGCGGACACAGGCAGAAATCAATGTCACCATTACAATCGCCAGCACCGGCGCTATAAAGAGTTTGGCTCTGAGGAGGTGCTGCTGTCAGGGCATCTGTTTAGCTTGCCAAAATGCTGCTGTTCAGGTTTTAAATGTCCCCATAGACCTAAAGCAGTGAGAGACTTAGTTGAGATAGACAGTAATGCAGTGCATAACATAGTGTCTGTCACTTTGACATGAACTGCAATGAATAAAAGGAATGCAAAAAGGAAGGAAAGAAAAACACTTCATGCATTGATTTTACAACAGCATCAGCTCTAAATAAATTATAATGAGATGCTATTTTTAGATGACGTAATCTAGAGTTTAGGGACAAGTCAGGTGGATTTAAATGGGCTATTTTAAGAGCAGGGTGCTTTGGTGTAAAGGAGACCATGACCTTGGGTTTTGGCTGAGTGAGGAGCATCTGAATGAAGCACGACGCGCCCCCAGCTGCCAGGCTGAGAAAAGGCGCATCCTCCTTCTTTTGCATTTCAGTCACGGAGCTTTGCTCAGATTTGAGATGAAGCATGGAGGATGAGTGTGTGTGTGTGTGTGTGTTTTTCGGTCGCAGCTCGCATCGGTGATCTAAAGAGAAAAGAAAAAACCGCGCTCGCCATCGATGCCATTTGCTTTATCTGATCTAACATTTCGAGATCTACTCCAGAGAACATCTTCTTCTCTGTGCGCGTTATTTTTTTTGGAGAACCTGCATTGCTTGCATCCGACCGAGCGACTGCACCTCGTCGAGACGAGCGCATGCTATTCTGACACAAATCAACAATTTACCGCGGGTCGTTTAACGTGTTTACACCTCGTCCGTTTTGCAAAATATACGAAAATATAAGAATTATTTCGTCAGAAGCGGACACAGGGCTGTTAATGATTTGCAATTGAGGTCACAACCGGCGATTCATTGTGATGCTTATCATCCAACAGCAATGATGCTGCGGTGCGGGAGCATTAACGTAGCCTAGGAAGGTGATGGACGATGTCCTGTCCAGCGGGTACACGACCCCTGCGCTCCTGGTCCTGAATGCAGCGGTGAGAGACACCTAGCCGGGTGTCACCGTCAGCCCTGGATGCTGCGCCGAAGAATGGGATACGCCGACCCGTCGTCGGGTAAAGATATACTCGGCAATAGATCTCTTTGTTTTATGTTCCTTTGCGCATTTGGACTCGTCACACTACTGCAGCAGATTCTCTATGGGAAAAACTACATTAAGAGGTAAGTGCTGATTATCATTGTTTAGTCGTCCCTTGAACAAAAGGCAGTTATAGCGGCCTTGCTGTTTATAACGAGAGTTGTATACACGCTGTAACCATTCAGCTTTAATAAACAAAGAAGCATGCATTCATAGCCGTTTTGTGTGAGACTTATGGCCCAGGTAATGGTTGAATGGTGAAAAATAGACAATGCCTGATAAAAATGATACACTGTTCAGTATAAATGGGAGTAGTCTGGATGAACTATGTGGGGACGCATGGGGGAAAACAAGCTTTCATGGCTGAAAAGAACAAAAGCAATTAACCATCCATTTTATTTTCCAGTGGCATAGAAACAACTTCCATTGGATTTATTTTTTTGATATTTTCTGACAGCGAAGCATCACATTCATACCATACACAGTGTTCCAGCTGTGTATGGTAATGTTCTCCCTTTCTTTTTCTTTCCCCCCAAAGATCTTTATTTTTATTTTCTGTTTCAGCCTTCTTGACTGGTCGTAGCCTACATCTTACAGAGGCATCAGATTATCACAATGCAACCGAAAGCTATTGGAGCTGATGATGACGATTACTGCTATCGACACTATAAAGATGATGTGTATTTCTTATCGGTCCCTGTTAAATAAATCATTTCACCGGGTTGCACCCGGCTCACACACAGCCACTGCAGAGCCATGTTTTATAAGACCTCTGCAACAGTACCCGTCTCCCTGATGGGGATGGTCCTCTTTCGCCCTCATCTACCCGCATTTAAAGACCAATATATCCGCTAAATTGCAGGCCCCCCCCTTTCACTACATTCTGAGACAAATTTCAGTGTGAGACGAGCAGATGCAGAGAAGCCGGGATGTTTTTATCTTTAGGTGGTTAAAACAAAACAAAAAAATATCCCACAAAAGAACACCAAATCTCACTCCAAACCAAAAGAAACAATCTGAAAACTTTATCCCCACCTCCAGATATGTTTGCACATATATGTTGCCTTCAAAGCAAACATATATGCGCTTCAATCTGAAAGCTCCCCACAGCTGCTAACCCCTCCCCTGCCACCCTGCTGGGCTGGTCTGACGATACCTAATGTGGATTCATGGCATCTCGACCCTCTGCGGTGAGATGCATGAATTCAGACCCGACACACACACACGCACACACACACACACGCACGCACGCACACACACACACACACACACACACACACAAACACACACTTTCCTTCGCCTGTGTCCCTCTGGGAGTGAGATGGGAACAAGCCACCCAACAGTAAGCAGTGGGCTCATGCAGCGGCAGCCATTTTGCTACAGTCTGTCTGCACACACACACCTCAGTGCAAGTGGGGGGGAGAGGGGGAAGGAGACGGCGAGAGTGAGAGACTGAGAGGGAGTGCTGTTTGCCTGCAAGTGTGTGTGTGTGTGTGTGTGTGTGTGTGTGTGTGTGTGTGTGTGATGCAGAGAGAGAGAAAGAGAAGGGGGGAGGGGGGGTACGTCATCTTCTGACATGTTTTCAAGCGTAAACGAGCAGAAGTCGTTGTCCACATGGGTCCGACCACACCCAACCTCTTCTCCTTCCCAAGCATGAGGATATGCTGGCAAGGTGTTTTTTACGCGCTCTACTAAACTTCCAGAGGCGTCGAGGCCAGAGCGGCAGCAGAGGATCTGGACGCATAGATTTGGGGCGAAAGCTTAGTAACGGTTTCATCAATCTTACACCGGCTCACTTTGTGTGTACGTCCATCCCACATGACCAGAGGGCAAAGCGCTCTGCTCTAGACGTGTGAGGTCGCCCATTAGAGTCAAGTCTAAAGTCGTGAACATTGTTGTACTTGACAACTCTGGTCATTGAGTTTCCACGGAGTCACGCCGCGGCGTCACAAGAATCCGCTCGCTCCCCGCCTTCACTCGCATTGAGATAAGAGCAGCGGAGGACGTAAAGGATTGTAAAGTGTCAGTTGCCGATTCAAGAGGGAAGCCTATTTAAATAATCGCAGCTAGTGACACACTTCTGTAAATGAAGCCGTATTAACTTTCAACTCTGTGTGACTTGAAGAGGGCGATATCTAAAAATACACTCAGCTAGAAAGAGGAGCGCCAGAGGCCCGAGGCTGGATGTAACCATCCAGAAGATGAGTGGAACTAGTGATTTCATTATCAGTTAATCATTTTATCATTTTATATCTATAAAACATCAGAGCACCCCCTTTCAAAACCAAAAATAAACTCATTCTTGCTTGAAAAATGACATATAAAACGATTACTATTATCAAAATTGTTGGCTTTACAATAAATAGTCTATCTCTGTACTTGTGACTGTTAATGAGCCCTTCTTGCTGCATTATGTATTGGAGTTGAATTCTAAACAGCGTTCCGTGTTTTTACAGAGCTTTATTTATTGATTCTAGCACATAGCGGCACACAGAACCGCTCGTTTATTATTTATAAGACACAGCACTTACACTATTTACAGGAGCGCTTTCCTGTTAAATATAGAGAAGACAAAAAAACAACGACGACGGTTTGCAAAAAAGTACACAATAACGCACTTTTTGACATCTTGTTCGATACCTATAATGCAGTAAGGAAGCAAGGAAGAAATCAAGAGGAGCTCACATCTGTTTTCATGTATACAATTAGACAATTAAAGTTATATTTCGTGTATTGATGAAGACAATGAAGTGTCCATCGTAGAGAGCCCTTATAGTGGACCTGGACGTAATAAATGGACATCTGAGTCAACGTCCAGCCCTTCCCTAAAAACCAGCCGAGTCACAAAATCCAATATGTATAAAAGTCCTTCCTGCTTTCAAGTCCCATTAACGGCGCCCAAGGGCAGAATCAGAGCGCATTAGTGCAGCAGAGCAACTTTGTGCTCGTTGTTTGTTTGAACTAATGCTTAGATTACTGTCTATGTTGTGCTCATAATTGAGCCAGCGGGAGATAAATGGACTCTTAATGTTCGACGTGAAGACCGTGGATTGACCTTTGGGTCAGTGGGAGCCGCATGAGACTGATTAGGGTTTTATTGGTAGCCACACTATTGGAAAATATCCAATAATATATGTGTTATTGATCAAGTCAAGCTTTCACAGGCATAGTGTTTTGGCGATGAATACGATTAATGGTTTAAGCGATATAACAGCTGTCCTCTTGTAGGCACACATCCCAAACAGACGCTTCTGATTTTAGCATGTTCTGCTCAGCATCCGGTTACAGGGTGTTGAAGTGGCACTAAGAGAATGCGCCTGCTTATGGGTATTGACACGAGTCCCCGACGATGAATACTCAATCACATAATGCAGCCATTATGCACCCTGGGTTCAGTTTTTCCCTGCTGAATTTAGCCCAACACCCACGGAGCACTCTCAGAGATTAGTCACACATGAACACGCGCATAATGATCAGTCGGTAACGAGGAGAAGTCGTCCACCCACTGATATCTGGATGGACTGTGACTAGCCTCCTCGCAATGGAAGAACTCCCAACCTCTAATATGTTGATATTAGATCCTTAAAGGTTGCTTATTGTCAACAAATCCGAAAAGATCACAAACCACAGAAAGGCACAGCTAGCCTGACTTTAGTCGCTAATATGCGTCCTGCTTAAAAAACATCAGACGCTATTAGCCGTTAGCTTCTTTTCAATACACGCAGACAGGTTTCTGTTAAAAATGTATGGTCGATTATTGTTCCTCTATTAAAATCACTTCAATATATCGGACTAAAAGTCCAGCACCAATATTGCAGCGTGTGGGTGATTGAATCACACTCAGGATAGAGGCAGCAGCCCGGCTGAGCATAAAGGAACCATTCAAACCATGATGTCATTAACCGAGAATTCATTCTAACCATTTTTGATGTCATACTTTGACTTGTTTTTCTTGAGCCAAAAAGCTGGTCCCCCTTATTGTATATGTGTGTGTGTGTGTGTGTGTGTGTGTGTGTGTGTGTGTGTGTGTGTGTGTTGGGCTTGGTTGTATGTGTTTGACTTTTTGCACAGTGAGGACAATAAATCACAAATAAACTGATTCATTTTCTTGCTAGTGCGCAACAGTTTAGCCGACTCAAAGGGGACGAGACAGGAAATTGGACCGGTCCCGTTAATTTCTCGGATGATGGATCTCTGAAGCCTGCCAGAAATGGAAGGAAAAGGTACCTTTCCAGCGTGACCTTCTGCACAACACCTCTGAGAAAAGAGAGTGTGTGAAAGAGAGAGAGAGAGAGAGAGAGAGAGAGAGAGAGAGAGAGAGAGAGAGAAAGAGAGAGAGAGAGAGAGAGAGAGAGAGAAAGAGAGAGAGAGAGAGAGAGAGAGAGAGAGAGAGAGAGAGAGAGAGAGCACAAGTTTCAAATGCATCTTATAGTGACGACCCAGCCCTGCATGTGTGGACTGGGCCGCTGTACAGCAGTCTACTCAGATGATGTAGAGAGATTTAAAGCTACAGCACATGTACACTTTTTTTGCTCTACTTGTTTTGAACTCTGCAGGTTGAGGAAGTTAGCAGGGGTGGTGATGTCACAGGACTCCCAACACATATTTAACTCTAACTTAACCTGTCTGCATGTTGACAGATGTTTCCGTCAGAATTTTCAGCCAGATTCACAGATCTCCGTAATAGTCACACCCTGCCTAGCCGATATTAAGAAGAAAAAAAAAAGGTAGGACAGTTTGAAGGCATTTTTAGTATTTTCACAGAAACCCAAGAATGCCTCTTTTTTTTCATTACTCTGAAAGGTATAAACTCTCATATTTTTTCAGTGGTGGTTGCACTTCAGATTTGCTCTTGCATGTTGTCTGATCCCGTCCACCTCGACCCCAGATCCCCACCCCCCCCCCCCCCCCCCCCCTTCAGAAGCTGGTTGAACCACGGTCTCCTGTTGATGTACTGGCTTCTCCTCGTACGTCTGTGTCCCATCCAGCACCCATCTCCGAATGCCTTGTCCTCCTCAGTCTGTGTCTCATGTGTCCTGCACAGCTCTGTGTGTATGCCATATACATAGTGTGGACACTCCTCTCTGCTCCCCCTATCTCCCCTTCTCACATCTGCATTGTCTCTCTCTGCGACCTGGATTTACGCCCTTTTACACTTTACTTTCCTTGTTACAATAAGACAGAAAGGTGACAGATTCTCCCCCCCCCCCCCCCCCCCACCAAAAAAAAAGCTCAAAATTGCGCTGAGCAGCAGATGTCAGTGTCTGTGGTAAAATGCTGGTTAGTCTTTCTCATTCTGCATTGGTTTTGAGCCAGCATTGTACGATTAACCCTAAAGTGGAGGTGAAATTCATCTCGTCAAGTGAATTGCTGTCTTGCTTTTAGAACTGAACAGAGAACACTTGCAAAGGTTTCATCATCTTAGCTAAAACAAGCATGAATAGACTAGAAAACAGATGCTTCTCTCAGTAAAACCTCGGAAATACACTGCATCATCAGGTGGATGTAGACAACCAGTTTCATTGTTCCTTACGACTTCATCCAAGCATCGTGTTCCTTTAATGCATCTCTGCATTGTATTGCTCGTTGTGTTCATTTATTATTATTATTATTATTATTATCATTAGTTTGTTTCGTTTTTAACTCGCCTCGTTTGCCTCCACAGCCAAAGTTAATATTCTGCAACATTATCCATCTTCCAGAACACCGCCCTCCATCTGATCTATCTGATGCTACAAAAGCCAACGTTCATTCTTACAAACAGACATTGCTGCTGTTGCAGCGTTAAATTGCGCCGCTCTCCGCCGAGCATTATACAAAATATGTATCAGGACATTTAGAGCTTTCCAAGATTCAAGGTGCATTTTGACACCATGACAACTGTAGATATTGCTGGTTTTAACAAAAGTAAAAAGAGCTGAGTCGATTAATATCTTTATTTATATAAAGCGAGTTAATTTGCAGTAAATGCAGCCAGAGAGAGATGACTCTGAAAGGAAAACTATCGATCAGAGCTAGAGAGAGAAACCCTTTGGGGGAGAGACTATTGTCAGTTTTGACAAAATCATTTGGCTGATATAAATACTTAATGTGTACTGCTCTCATTGTAGTGCCTGTTTATAGCCTCACGCCTGTGTAGCAAAGACAAACAATATTGTATTTGTATGCAATTTGAAACCATTTCAAAGGTCGTTTCAAGGCTTTCAAGGCAAAGTTGATGTTAAGTTGATGTGTTGTAATTTATTACATTAAATCAGCACAACACTGAAGCAGGACCATGTGACTTTTGCTGAACAGCGGCCTCTGTGGCCACACGTGGTGTTTACAAGTCAATGGTTCATTGAATTTGCCTTCTTGTTTATCTGTGACATGTTCAAAATATAATGTCGCAGTAGCACAATTCAAAATCCATCCGAACCCCCCCCCCCCCCACCCCCCACCCCCCACCCCACCCCACACACACACACACACATGTTATCTAGACTGGACTCTGATCGCATGTGAATACAACATTGTGCTGCAAGAAATGAGGCTTCAGAGCACAGAAACATGTTTCAAAATCCACCAAAAATACAACTCATAACTGACATTATTCATTTGGTTAATGCTGCGATATAATGATTATTTTACATGCGTAAAATTCAGATTCTTAAGCTCCAGTTGAAAATATGAAATTCCCCAAATCTTATTGTGTTTACTGACAAATAATATCACTTTTGTGCAGTGATTATACATTTTATGAATGTATTGTTCAGACCCTCTCATTCTCATATCCTCCAGACATGACGCTGCTATAGCTAACTAATCCACCATTTAACCCCTTTTCCTCTTTCAGACTGCTTTCTGTCACTCTTCTAAATTGACATACAGCGTTTAAACACATTTTAATCGCAGGATGCCGACATTAAACCATGCAAGTTTTCATCATAACCAATTAAATATGCGAAAATATGAGAGGTATTACTTTTCTTCAGTTAGCGGATCACGTTGGTTTAGACTAAGATGTAATAGAATCTGGTGCAAGTGTCCAGTGAACCGTATGCTGCTATCCTGTCTGTGACGCCTGAACTCAGTTGCATCACTTCTGTCATTTGTCATCCCACAATGCCACACTGATATTCTAGTACTTCATTAAGACATGTTATAGTAAACATAAGCTATTTCCTTTTTATTGTTTTCTTTCAACACAGTTTTTTTTTATATTGCATTTTATCTCCACAGTTTTGAAAATGAATAAATAATAATTCTGTTGATTCTGTTGTGCGTGGAGAGGTTAAGGCCGAGGATGACTGTGTCTATCCCTCCAGGTATCTGGAAAACTACGATGGCTCATATGAATACAACTCCACTGCATGCAGGGAGCTCAGACAGGAGATTATGGACGTCAAAGTCTTGACAATGTGAGTGGTCGTTATGACGCAGCCCACACACGTGAGGCGGACAACCTCGCTTACAATAACATGTTCTCTTTCCCTAAGGTGATCCGCAAGCTCCTATCAGGTTGGGAGAAATCCCCAAAGCATACGAAAACAAAGAGGCGAGAACAACACTGACATCTTCTCACATGACATCCACTTTATCGCCAACGTTTTACAGCTGGAAATTGTCACTCTCAACTGTAAACAACACATCATCACATTATGGAGTACACGAGTGCCCAGATTAATTATGCCCCTCCATGAAGCGGTTGCGCTGGCTGAAATTCGAGCCGCACATTTCGTCTTGTATGAACGTGAACATTGTCCAGTGACCTTTTGTGCGTGTCCCTCAGGCTGCCAAACTTTAATGTCAGACGTGTTCTGGGCTCTTGACGAAGGGGCCGTCAGGCAGAGAGAACAGCTGCTCGCCGCTCCGCCACACAGTCAGAAAGAAAATCACATCTCCCGATCATCTCAGAGGAGGAAGTGTCAGCTCAAGGACAGCTATTTACAGACGCGCTTGATGAAGCCGCTGTCTTTGTGCTAAGAGAAGTGCAGCTCCAGTGGCGCCAGTAGAGCCAGCACAAAATAACTACTGCAACTACAACCCCCCCCCCCCTCCTTGTTTGTGTTATTGAGTCGTTTTTATGATGTTTCTTCAATTTACTACCCTTATAGAAACTTTAATCGGAAAATACATGGCCATGGATATCCTTCCTCATTCCACAAGTCTCTCTGCCTGTCTGCCAGGGTGAAAACTTCAGATCTGTTTGAGAGATGGCGAAACCTGCAGGTGTGTAGATGGGAGCAGAACAAGGAGGAGACCAGCAACTTCAAGTAAGCATTACTGAGTCTCAGCAGAGGTTCTTTGTTTCCCCCTCATTGTCTCTGTCATGTTGTGCTTTAAACAGCACAAACACATCCTTTACATTAATGAATCACTTTTAGATATTCAAAGTGTCAGAGAACTGTGGGTTTCCATATTCTCCATATCCATGATGGGTGTTGGCAGAACTTTTTATGGATGGCCACCATATCATGGATGTATTTGGATTTCTGTTTAATAACAGTTTGAGGTCAAGAGGTCAAGCAGTGAGTTAGACATATAGTCATAGGGTGTCAAACTGTACAGTTCTTCATCTGTAAATGACTTATTGGCAAACAAATATAATATGTGTGTGTTCATGCACAGCTATTTAACATACTAAACATGAAATATGTTCATTTATTGTAATAACAATGCTTTATGGTCAAAGAGATTGGTCACTACTCTAATACTTATTCATATACAGAAGCAGGGTCTGTGGGACCCCAAACAATGAGGAGGTGAAGCTAGTGTTTGGTCTTGGTTCTGGCGTGAAGTCTTTTACCAATGAACTAACTCCGTCCTCTCTCTGGTGTCCTCCTGAAGGATGTCTCTGTCTCGCTGCTGTAACGCTCCTTCCTTTCTGTTCACCACCAAGAGGAACACTCCTGCAGGGACCAAACTGAGGTACGAGGTAGATACCAGCGGTATTCTTCCCATCACCACTGAAGTCTTCAAGATGTTCCCAGATGTGAGTTCAGCACCTGTTTACGAGTCGAGTGTCGATGTGTCCTTGAGCAAGACAGAAGCCCACAATTCTGTATGTCTGAATTTAACACAACGCGTCTGTTTCATCCAGGATATGCCGTATTCCAAATCGCAGTACAAGAAATGTGCTGTTATTGGAAATGGCGGCATCATCAAGAACACCAAATGTGGAAAGGAAATTGACTCAGCAGATTTTGTGTTTAGGTATACAGGATAAAATCCTTCCGTGTTTGTTATTGCTGTCTATGAATACAACTTGGACGAGGCCAACGTATAGCATGCAATCACCCCAAAAAGACTTAACCCATAGATAGACCATCCTGCAACATTACACTTGATGTTTTTCCTGTGTTTACTGTATCAGTTACACACCTAAGTCAAGCTTTCTGTTCTCACACAGTACAGTTTACAGTGATTTATTTTCATCGCTGGCTGATTTTATCAGCTTTAGCGAGCTAATAAGCTAGCGTTAGCTTCACGTGTTGGATAAAAACACTGTCACTGACTTGTTTAGAAATGGGAATGCTAAGGTTGCTAAGCTATGATATGACGATTGCTGTAAAGGGGAGGGGTTTAGCAAACATTCAGTCAAGTTTGATTTATTGTAGAAGCCCAACTCTAGCTCTACTCACTACCAGATGATTCATTGTGCAGCCCGCCAGCATGCCGAGTTTGTGTCAAGTCGAATACATTTAAACTCCTTTATCAGTGGACTTGTGCTTTCTTCCTTGCAGGTGCAACATCCCACCCATCAATGAGAAGTACTCAGCTGATGTTGGCACTAAAACAGATCTGGTGACAATAAATCCGAGCATTATTACTGAGAGGTATTGTAAATAAAGGTCTGAGCGAGAAATCAGGCCTTTCTCTCTCTTTCTCTCTCTCTCTCTCTCTCTGTCTCTCTCTCTCTCTCTCTCTCTCTCTCTCTCTCTCTCTCTCTCTCTCTCTCTCTCTCTCAATCAGTCCTTCTCTTTTGGCTTTTGCCGTCTCACGTCTCACTTCCTCTGCAGGTTTCAGAAGCTGGAGAAATGGCGGCGACCCTTCTACGACGTCCTCCAGAACTACGAGAATTCCTCAGTGGTGCTTCCCGCCTTCTACAACACCCGCAACACTGACGTATCCTTCAGAGTCAAGTACATGCTGGATGACTTCGACTCCCAGCGGGGCGTCTTCTTCTTCCACCCGCAGTACCTGCTCAACGTGCAGCGCTTCTGGGCGGTGCAGGGCGTCCGGGCCAAGCGGGTCAGCAGCGGCCTGATGCTCGTGACCGCCGCCTTGGAGATGTGCGAGGAGGTCCACCTCTACGGTTTCTGGGCGTTTCCCATGAACCCCTCCGGCATCTTCATCACTCACCATTACTACGACAACGTCAAGCCGCGGCCGGGCTTCCACGCGATGCCCCATGAGATTTTCAACTTCATTCACATGCATACTCGCGGGATCATCAACGTGCACACGGGGCAGTGCACGTGAGCGCCCGCTGCTCTGCTTTAACGTGGTTGACCCTTTAGTTAGTTTGTTTTAAACCAGGTTGTGTTCTATTGCAGCAAATGAGATACTTCACTATTTCAAAACAGAGAGTGGGCCTTCAGAGCGTACACTTCTCTGCACGTATTCCACGACACGGTGAAGGCGGCTTGCTTTAACTGCCGACATACTTCTCTTTTCGATGTGTACCTTAAGTCGTTTACTTAGCCAATCAAATCGCCACGGTTGTCTCCGACTCTCTAACCATAGGATGCTTGTTTTTAATGTGAAAAGTGGTCTTCATAGTGATGTTGTTTCTGTGAAGTTTTCTAGTGGCTCTGCTGTACAGAGAGGTGTTTCTACTCAACATTGCACAGATATTTACGCAGAAATGGGCCGCAGTGGGCGTCTTCGTGCCCGCTCATTCCCCCTGTCGTCTCTCTTTATCTTTGGACACTCTGTGGGTGTGGCAGCTTTTAATGTTTGTGTAAAACAAAACCTGGACCTTAGTATTAAGCTAATATTTGAAAAAAAAACAAGATAAAATTCCAACATCCAATTGTCTACTTTTGTAATCTATTTCCTATTCACCAGATTCACAGGGTGAACATTTTAAAACCACTATTGACATGGCCTGTTTTTCAGGGGCCTGCTCTCTACTAATTGACGACATCCTCGGATATGTCTGCTGATAAAAGGGCGTGCATGCAGAGGCGAGGATGTCCCCCCCCCCCCCCGTTTTCTTTTTTTTTTTGGCTTGTCATGATTTTTGGACAAAAGCTAGATTAATATTTCGAAATGACGCCACGTGAGCAAAACCCGATGCCGTCCAATTTGTAGAGCAACATTGTACCCGCAGTACTGCTGAAGCGACCCAGCGTCTCGTTGTCATGTGTCACGTCTTAAGCCATGCTGCCTTATGAGACATCGAACCCCTCTACATGATATGCAACGCACCCGTGTGTTTTGCTTATCTACAAATACGTTAACATCAAGCTCAATCGTAGTTTTATTCTTGAATGAAAGGATACTTAAGACTCTCTAAGGTACAGAAGTTCATGTGCTAGTAGTCTATTGGAATTAGCGAGGTCTTGCCCCCCCCCCCCTGTAAAGTCCATTCATAATCATGTAACGCTCTGCATGACTTTACTCTATACTTGGCTTTGTGTGTGCCTGCTTCAATGATCACTGAAATGTTTACACGTAAAGCCTCCACTGGAGCTCACAGTGCTCCTGGACATATATACACAAACCTTTACACAGAGAGAAGATAGGATTGGTTGAATTGTACAATAGCAGACCCAGTTCTTATTGATCAGACATGTACGAAGATGGTCGCTGCCCTTCTGTTGAACTGCTACGACGCTTTCCTTTCTACTGTAGTGTTTCCCCTTCCCATTTGAAACGTGGACTTTCAGCTTGCACTCCACAAAGCATTGTGAAATTCACGCACTGCAAAGCTGTGAGGGTTTTTACCGTTTTATTTAGTTTTACACTGCAAAAGGTTTTAAGAGACTGTAACATGATATTTAGTTCCTCCTCTGTTCAAGCTCTGCTCAGCACCTCTCCGTTATTTCTCTGTGTTTGAGGGACGTCGTTGCCGATAAGATGTATGTTGTTTATTTCATGATTTATACAGACTATTTGTGTGTTTATGCACAAAGAGATATGAGTTCAGCAAATATGAACACCAAAAATGTTTTGGCTCGACCACTAAATTGTTGCACAGACACAACTGAATCAAGAATGGCAAAGGAAGGGGACTGGTCTGTGTGCTGAGAAGAGGTCACAGTGCTTCTTAACTGACTATGGGTCATTCTTTATAATGGTATTGTGTTTGTAAATAAACTTGTTTGGATTTTCTCACTTATGTCCATGGATTCATTATTATCGTGTGTGGGGGATTAGCACAGGATCACAACTCGAGCTCATTCATTACATATTAAAATAATACATTTGCCACAAAAAAAGAACATTCATTCATATGCTAACCGTCACATGCTGTGCTTGTTGTGGACACAGGAGACACACGATGCTGATTTAATAATCTCATTTTAGATCAGTTAGCCTCTGGTTTGTCAACGCCTCAATTATTAAGCAGCGGCCGGGTGTCAGTGTCCTCTCACTGACTGACTCAGCAAACGACGGCTGGGAATATGGCAGATCATATCTGAGTAGAGCTGTGGCTGATGAGGCCAATCCAGTTTCTAGAAAGAAAGGTGAATAAATGCAGTTAGAGAGATTTTTATCTTTAAGTGAGGATATAGACATTATTCTGGTTGGTGGTCTGCAAGACATATGAACTAGAAGAGCACTGGAGAACTTCTAAGGCCATGCCCCATCTCCCAACTTTCATGAAAAATAAAAATAAATTGTGAATCTGCCCCGTGATTCGGATCGGCTCCAAAAATGTAACGCGTACTTCCTTGTTTTATGAACATCGGGCCAGTAGTAATAGGCCTTCAAGTAGCTTTACTGACAAACTAACCGAACCGGAAACGACCACCTTGACGGAGCTAATTATTAAATCTTATTACATGAATGTTGTTAAATGTGATGAGTTAGGAACGATTCCTCCGTGCGTGGGTCAAATGAGGTTTGACCCTCTGCTGTCATCCGTAGGCTGGGTAATCTGATGTTGAAAGATCAATATGACCAAAGTCTGCCCTTCCCCTTGACACCTATCAGGTGACAGGTGGCAGCAATAAGACTAATGGGATGATTGGGCTCACAGGTGCAGATGAGCACGCCAGTGCGATGGAGAATTTGCATAGAGGAATTTGTGCTATTATAAAAACAGTGTTGCAAGACTGAAGTCAGAGGAATATGAATCTATTGTCTTTCTTACATTGAATGTTGATATAGAGCGGTATTAGTCCATGTTAATGTGAAACTATGCTGTCGATTTTAGGGTTTGCTTTCTACACTTTTACTCACTATAAAGCAATACTGCAAAACACCATTTTTTTTACCAAATACCTAAATTTATAGAGTGCAACATAATTTAAATACAGGTACTTCTTAAGACAATGCTACTCTCATTGGCCCTTTAAAGGAAGTTGTTGTGGTTGTAAGGAATGGCTGCATTAGACAGCATTATGCTAAAATAAGCTAACCTAGCCTCTTGCTGGCTCTAGCTTCATGTTGAGTGCACTTATAAGAACGCATATATGAACGCATATATTGAAGGCGTCGCTTCAGGCCTCTGCAGACTGAGTCGAGCGTGTCGGACACCACGTGGCTCACTGACTGCACTTCATGTTTTTTGCTGCTGGTTGTTGGACAACTGAACTTTTCTTCACTTCCGTGGAGTGAACGAGCTCGAGCGAATAGCCCACAGGAGCCGCGCGCCACTCTGCAACTCAAATTGTGTAAGTTTTTAAGTTTTGTTTTTTTTCCATTCAAACTCATAACACTAATAACTTTGAGCATGTGAGTCCACCTGTGTACTGGGTCCCTAGGACTGCGAGAGAGGGGCGTAGAGTCGAGGTTGCAGCTACAGCTGGCTAGTTAGCTTGTTAGCTAGCAGCTAACTTCTTTTTTTGGTCAGTTTTACATGTTTGACAGTTTCAGGTTAATTCCATTGTGTGCATATTCCAGTAAGGTGCTTGACTATTGCACTTAGAGTAAAACATTATTATAAATAGTTATTTAATGAATAATTACAACATAAATACAGCAAAAAAAAACCATGATATACTCTGCATATAGTTAAAAAAAATATCAGAAATTATCATTTGAAGAATTACAACCACAACACATAAATATAGTAAAGAAATTATTATGAAATGTATCAATTTTATGTTAGCACTGTAGGGGGCGCTGTCATTATTTAAAGGGACATCGACATCACACCGGCCCAGACTAACTGAATAGCAATGTTATGAATTCATAATATATACGGTACAATAAAAAGTCCTGCATTCATATTTTATACCAACGGACGAGTGAAGGAGAGGCGTTATCATCACAACTCTACTGAACGTCTGTTCTAGTGGGAGCTTTCAATTTCTAATACAAAGCTGGATATTTTAACTCATATTTTACTAGTTATATTTTGTGTTAAATCTGAATCTGCAATGTAACCAGTAACACCTGTCAAGCAGCACTTGAATCAAAACGCTCAATGGTTCCTTCATCGATATCTACTCAACCACGGTAAATCTTAATGTGTGGTAATGTGTCTGTCTGTCTGTCTGTCTGTGTGCGTGTGACTGCAGGTAAAAGCGAGACGCCCCCGGCTCGTAAAGCGATCCTAACACCATGAATAATGGAGGGCGCCGTGGCAGAGAGGATAAGTTCTCGGTGCAAGGCTCCTTTTTCACAGGGCTTTCTCCCGTGGGTCACGTGAGTGCTGAAGTGATGGTCATTTTTCACGAGTGGTGTGTGTTAGTCATATAGCCATAATCCGCCCAGGTAGGAGACGTCCCGGTAGCCATCCTGCGTGTCCTGAGTCTGTATACCTGCAGCAGCAGCAGCAGCAGCAGCAGCAGCAGCAGCACACGCCCATGCTGCCACCAACCCCACGATCCTACAACCTCTCTGCAGCCAAGGGTCAAATGAATTGTCTTACACCATTAGAAACTCAAGGCAGCACTTACGAAACTAAAGGCCGGGGAAGTGGATGAATTAAAGATGCCGTCGAAACAGAAAAAATCCACAGCTTCAGAAGAAAGCGAAGAGGTTGATGACGAAGTGGAGGAAACGGAGCCAAAACCAAAGGAGAGTAGCAACGGTGTGACCCGCGGGGACGCCACAAAAGGAGAGAAGAGTCGGAAGAAACACAAGAGAGCAGAGAGCGGAGAGAACCAGGAGGCCCCAGAGAGAGAGAAGAAGAAGATAAAAGAGGGTGAGACGGGAAAAGAGAAAAAGAAGAAGAAGAAACCAGATGATGGTGTTGAAGCTGGTGCTGTGATTGAAAATGAGGCTGAGGAGGGTGAGCAAAACAACAATGACCCCACGACCAATTCCAAAAAGGAGAAATCAGGGAAGCTCGAAGAGGAAGTGACTGAGGTAGCGAAGGAGGAAAAGAAGAAAAAGAAGAAGAAGAAGTCGTCCACAGAGAAACCAGAGGGTGAGGAGGAGATGGGATCCAAGGATAAGAAGTCGAAAGACGGAAAGAAGAAGAAGAAGAAGTCTCACGATGATGGTGATGAGGAGCCCTTGATTGAGGAGCAGGAGGAGGAGGAAGACTCTAAGAAAAAGAAGAAGAAGAAGGCTAAGAAGGGGTTGGTGGACAGTGACGAAGATAAAAAGAAAAAGGGTAAAAAATCCAAAAATAAACAGGTGGACTATGGCGTGCTCTACCAGAACGAGCTGCTGAACTACCACACAGACTCATCCGATGGATACGAGGATGAGTACTACAAAAAGAAAGGTAAGGGTTTGACGCTGTAGAGCAGACAGAGAAGCCCCACAAGCTGTATCTCAGGTAAGTCTCAGTCACATGACATGTATGCATGTCAAACCTTGAATACAGTTTTCCTCCAGTTCCCTTCAGCTCAGAGCCCGGAGCGCCCAGGGGAATCCCTCTGTGATTGTTCTTGGGTGAAAGCTCGGTTATGTTCCACATGAATGGAGCCAAACAGAAGCTCGGGGGCAGACGAGCGCTGGGTGCCGTCCCAGCCTCCGGGGCCGGGAGAACCACCGGTGGCCAGAGGCAGGGCCGGGAGCCAGAGGAGCTGCCTTAAAGAAGCCAATCCTGCAGGAGGCTGCCAAAAAGTTCATTTGTGTTTGTTTAGGGGGGAAAGGGAACTCCGGATGATTTGTAGGATAGATCAAGAAAGATGTAACGACCCGAACGAATGAACGTCTCGACAGCTACTTGTTTAGGTGACAAAAATTTAGTAAAACATAAAATACAAAGCTGTAGATATGGTGAATTATTTTTATTGAAATGACTTTAATGTAACTTTGATTCTGAGCCGAGTTTGATCCTGACTTTGAAAAGCATTACGCAGTTGAAATCTCCTGCATAAGCCGATCATTGGACCTTTTGAGTTTAAACTATTTTATTACACTAATGTTCCCGACGTCAAATCATGCCCATAAACAAATTATTAATTTGTACTACTAATGCTTTTTTGAGATAAATGTATGCAACCTGAAGAACAACACAATTAGGAAACATCATTAATGAACGGGTCTGCAAAGTCCCAGAATGTTGTTTCTCAACATATCAATTTAGTCTATATGTTGTTTTAAATCTGCTCTTGCAAAACAATATCCACTCGCAGCAACGAAGAGATGATCTATATATGTTTACAGTTTGATTTCTGTCAGAGAAAGATTATGGTCTAATATTGAAGCATGAGGCAGAAAGTGTTTCCTGTATGAACATTAAACTAAAAGCACATTCTCTCCTTCATCTCACTCTAAGGGCTTTTGTTGCCCAAACAAAGGAATTCAAACTCAAACCCAGCTCTCTGGCGTCAAAGTTTTGTCTTTGTAAACATATTTAGTAGTATATAAACACAACTTCTTGTGAGACGGGGTTGCCATAAAGGAGCGTTTGGAAAGTTCAGCACTCGGCCGTATTGGAATGTGTTTGGAATGAGGAACTTGCTCATAAAAACTTCTGAACTTAAAAGCTTTTTATGGCTTTTTAGTGCTGCAAATGTGACACTTTTTCGTGTATTTTCTAGCATTTCCGCTGCCAGATAATTGCCACCATGAAGCAGCTGATCAAAGTGAATGTGCTATCGGCCTGTGATCTCTGTGCACGTTATGAAAGGAGCAGTGATCGTCATTATTTAGCGTCCGTAGCAGTGACTCATGCCTCTGTGCACTACTTCACTGGCTCACTCAGGTCTCGGAAACTCCGAGGAGTTCATCAAGGCTCAGTGTCCATCACATTCTACCAGGTGTCTCTGTTTCTCGTTAATCTGCCCTTTTAATAGCTCTGCTCACTGTTGATTAGATATCCGTGTCCCTATCGGATCGACTTTGGTTTAAATTGCTCTCTATCAGGTCTCTGCTGCTCCTCTCCTCCATGTTTTTAGGTAATCTGTGTGCTTCTTCTTCGTCTCCCTCATTCAACGCTTCCTCTACTTCCAGCTCCGTTATGCGTTACCTGATTGACATTTTTTATTAATTCACTTCAGTCCACATTCACTTTTCACCCTGGATACTAGTGAACCAAGTCTTCCAGCCTGTGAAAACACAACCTACCTACCTCTGTTCAGACTGTGCACCACTTTATTCTCCACTGTCTCTCGCTGACTAAGTTTGACTCAAAGTCCCAGACGGTGTCCCATACCTTCCAGTGCAGCCCATCCAGTCTGATCTTACATAACCACAGGAGAGATGAGTTTATGTTTGCGTGCAACAATGCAGCAGAGCTAAGCTAAGCTAAGCGACTGAGTCACAGTCCTGCTGAAGATCTAATGTTGTTACTGTAGCTCAAACACTGGTGTGACTTTTTCAAAATCCTCAACAAAAGAAAGTGAAGCTTGTGTGTGGATTTAAAAGTATTCAGCTCATTGGATTCATGGGGACAAGCCATGCTAGCAGCTCTGAGGCTGAGCTAAATGCTAAGTTGGGAATGCTAACATGCTCACAATGACAATGCTAACCCGCCGGTGTTAAGCAGGTAGCCTACGATGTTTTAAATGTGATGTTCCTCATCTGAGTTATGTTAGCGCGCTAAGATTAGCTTAATAGCACAAAAACACAGCAGAGGCTAGCGGTAATGCTATGCTAAAGGTTATGAGGGTTAAAACCAAAGTAATTAAGCTATTAGATACACAAATTGAAATGTTTTTCTGATGGTAGCACTAGTTGAAAAGTCTGGTTTCCATCAAAGCACATGAATGTCTGTGCCAAATATACAGACAATCCATCCAACATGTACAGTATGTAAATACATGTCAGTAGGCTTCATCCTCTGGGAACCATTCATGCCTCAAATGTCATAGTAATACACACAGTAGTTGTTGTGACATTTCAGTCTGGACCACATTTTCCATCCGAACCGACATTGCCATCCGAAAGTGTCCTCAGATGTCCTCAGATGTCCACTCGTCCCCTCTTTTCTCCTCCACACAAACGCCTTAAATGACACAATCCGAGGTAGATATAACAGACTGCTGAGTTTTCCTCCCGTTCACCTTCCCGTCCACTCGGTAGCTTAGTCACACTAAGGGACACATTTTGTGAAATGTGAGAGAGGCTCGTCTGGCGTATCTCACCAGACGTGGATTCGCTGCAGATTCGCCGCATTGAATTCCCTCTGGCAACAGTGCATGGAAGGAAACGCAATGCTCCTTAATGTTCATAGATTCTTGGACACTGTCGGAGGACTTTGTCCTTGTCCTTTTATTCAACCTTTGACAATTATGAAGTGCTTGTACGACCCCGTGAAATGTATTCCCTATACTCATTATTTCAGATTTTGGGATGTTTGTTGCAAAAAGGGGGCAACGCATCGTCTCCTGTCCTCCTCTGTCTAATCTATGCTGTCCTCTCTCTTTCAGTGTATGAGGTGGTCACCATCACTGGTGACGTAAAGGGAGCCGGGACGGATGCTAATGTCTTCGTTACCCTCTTTGGAGACTTTGGCGTCACGCCCAAGGTTCACTTGGCAAGCAAGTGAGTTTAAAAGTGTCTCTGCCGTCGCGATGACACGATGTCATTGTGTTTTAGCACGCTTTGATTAATACGTGCAACTCTAAATCAGGTCTCAGTGACTCGCTCTGCTTTGACTTATTTCCCTTGTGAAAAGGTTTTATGTGTCGCTTAGAGTTGATTGCATTTCATTCTGCTTCAGTTTGTATAATTAGAAAGCTTAGCTTAATACATTTTCAATGTCAGCTGTTAACTTTTGAACCTTTTCTGTTCCTTTCTGATCCTTCAGCACAGAAAAGAGGTATTTTCTAATCAGTCTGCTAAAAGGATGGTTATGACTCTGTCCTTGTGTTGAGTTGTATTGTGTATATCACACTGTATGGGGGAGCATTCCTGATCAACATCAACCTGATGCCCGTGGATCCCGTCGATCACGACTAAACCCATTTGCACTTTTCTTTGTCAAAACCGTATCAACCTTCAAAATCCTTTGATGTCAGAGAAGCGGCACACGTCCATAAAGGTGTGGTTGTGGTGCAGGAATCTCTCTTCTATACAGTCCTTTTTTTTTTTTTTTTTTTTTTTTTTTTTTTTTAAACAGTCGGACACAGAATATCTGGAGTAAGGGGGAACTATGTGACATGGCCGGTCTTCTTTTCCATTCAGAGGCAAATGAAAGAAGACCACGATGTCATTTCTGCGGATGATCAAATGACTCTCAGGGGATCTTACCAGCAGCAGGCGCCCTTTTATCTCCGCACACATTGATTGACAGATAGGGATACCTGTGCAGCGTATAGGATATACCAACTTATTGTAAGGCACACTGGACCGTGTCACTCACGCCTTGTGTTGGTCTCATTCATCCACTTCAGGCAGCATCAGCGCTCTGTGTATTCAGGCTCTCCGCGCTGTGCGGCCATCGCGCCGCTCAGCAGGTGAAATGCCATACATGGACGTTGATCAGTCCCTTCTGTCGTACAATAAACAAATAGCGTTAGGAGTTTCACCTTACTCCGATATATATTAGGTCCTGCCTGTATCGTGTAATGATCGATTTAACCTTTATGACATGATACAGGTAAGGGAAGGTTTCTATGTCTCCAAGCATATTTGCCCCGATTGAACAATCGCGGCAGATTAGAAATGCAACTCTTTGGAAATTCATTGCGATCACAACAAAATTCAAATTGCATGAATTCCAAAGTTTGCATTGGGGTTTTTTCCGTTTTTTTCACATAATCCATGTCTTACAGGTGATTTTTTTTACACGGAAACAGAGAACGAGGGCATGTATTTATGTGCATAGTCTGTGGGTGGAATATTGCAGGAAGATGAGAACAGATGGAGATGTGGGTCAGAGACAAAGGCAGGTATTCTCTGTTAGTGGAAAAGAGGGTGTCTGATTCGCCGTGGCAGAGGGGGGGTCCTCCATGCACGCAGCTCTGTGAGGGGTAGAAGTGCACGAGGAGGCGGGAGCGTCGAAGGGGCCGAGCCTCGGGAGGTTTCAGATTATACAGCTGCCGCGAGACCCCCAGAGTCCCTTAAGCCGAATCAGCCGGGAGGTTGTAGTAATTCACTGCTGCGGAGTTCAGTTCAGTCGTCTGCCTGGACTGTTGTTTCTTTGACTCGTATAATCTCTATCAATCAAGTAGAACTCTCTTTCTCTGTCACACACACACACACACACACACACACACACACACACACAACACTCAGTTTATCTTTCTCCCAAATTCTCACATTTCCCACTTTTTTCTCAACTTACAGGAGCCGAACTGCATTTGAGAAGAATAAGAGCGACGTGTTCCGCATCAAAACGCACAACGTGGGGCCTCTGAAGAAGCTGAGGTACTGTACAGCCAATCTAATGTGACAGAAAACCCCGCGGCGCCAGACTGCGACGTGTGACAACTTCTATATGAGTCTAATAATACCCGCAGCTACAGGCCACTGACGGCGTGAACAAGTACACCTCGCACAATAGCAACAGCAGCTTACAGAGAGGAACATTTGTCACTCGTTTTCCAGCTGCGACGCTGGCCGTCAAAGGATTTCATCCAGTGACAGAAGGTTAAGCCCCATCTGTTGGGAGTTAGTGTCTCACTCCAGAGGAGTCGCATCACAGCTGTCACACATGAACGGTGAAGCCAGGATGCATGTAGTCTCAAAAAGCAGAGGTTCTTCAGAGGATTCAGCACTATGGAAGGTTTGCTTTATTGAGCTGCAGGATTACAGGTTTTTTAGGTCACTTCATAGGAGCCTATTGTCATTTTTTTGGCATCAAACTACTCTTAAAACAGTTAGCACAACAAAGCTCTAATCTGGTTTGATTGTAGCTCAGGAACCTTTGTGTTTCTCTCTGTCTGTAGTGAACTCACATGATGACTCTTGAGCTTTCAAAGTTGTTTAATTCATGAATATCAAAACAATATGCTCGCGGCTCTATTTCACTCTTATTCACTCCTTGCACAATTTCCACGTCTGTTGTTTTCAAGCATTGTGGTTCAGTCTCAAATTCAAACAAACAAGAAGGAAAGAAAGGAGGCATTGTGTGTGTGTGTGTGTGTGTGTGTGTGTGTGTGTGTGTGTGTGTGTGTGTGTGTGTGTGTGTGTGTGTGTGTGTGTGTGTGTGTGTGTGTGTGAGATGTGGAGAGCGCGTTTGCGATCGCCTGCAGGCTGAATTCATGTCACACTATGACGGTTGACTCCCCAGGATCGAGCACGACAACACGGGGATGAACGCCAGCTGGTTCCTGGACAGGGTGGTGGTGACCGACATGAACCGGCCCCATCTGCGCTTCTACTTCGCCTGCAACAACTGGCTGAGTCGGGAGGAGGCCGACAACCTGTTTGTCAGGGACCTGCTGGGCAGCATGAACCCCATGGACGTCCCGAAATGTAGGCCACTCTGGGACAAACACGTAACACAAAGCACACAAAGGTTCACAAAGGTTCAGAGGAAAAAAACAGTTGATTCAAATTCCAAATACTTTCCAGCACAAAGCAGAGAAAGGGTCACAGAGATAAAGTACAATCAAGCCTTGACAGCTCTTATTAAGAAAGCGCTTCAAGGTGCCTGCTATCCTACAGATCTTGCTTCAGTTTCATTTTGTAATTGAATTCCATCGGAGTATAATCCTCAGGTAAGCCAGGTGAACCGGCCCATGTGTCCTCTGCTGCAATGTGATCTAACGCCTCAGTACCTGCAGTCAGTCAAGCAGAGCGTTGTGAAGCCGAGGGCTCGGATAAAGACGTGAGGACACTGTGAGGGAGTGGTCAGAGTGATGTGGCTGTTACACACACACACACACACACACACACACACACACACACACACACACACACACACACACACACACACACACACACACACACACACACACACTGTTATGAATATTTAACTTGGAAACCAGCTCAGTGTGGATTAATAAGACACCTGCCTAATGAAATTAGAATTGGTTCTGAAGGATGCTGAACACCATCGTTTACCACACCGTTAGACCCTCTGATGATGTCTGTATAAGTCACTGTGTTACACTTGATTTCCTGTTTTGCAGTAAATAAGTACATAGTGAGCGTGTTCACTGCTGACATGAAGGGAAGTGGAACTGATGCAGACGTCTTCCTAAACATCTTCGGAGAGAACGGTGACACAGGTAGGGCTGTTTGTGTCGATCTGTTATTACTAACAGTCCGTCGGTCTTTGGTACTTCCTGTCCCCTGTCCCTGTGACGATGTCTTTAGGGTCAGTAAAGTCTCTGGGGTTGCACACACAGGGCTTTTGAATCCGTTTCCTCGACTTACTTTTTTTATCAATTGTTTACACACTAAAACTGGTGCTTGAGCCACAGTGAACACAACCTGTAATTCATGACACCAAACCCCTGAAACAATTCTGCTAAAATACAAGCACATGTCCTGCTTCACGCTCAGACTGCAGCTCTAAACCGCACCTTTGTCCAAATCCTACACAAGAGTTCTCTAACATTTGGCATGAGTTATATCTGTGAGCATGCGTGCACAACTGTTTGATTAGAAATCAGAGGTTTAGCAGTGGAAGGGCCACAGGTGAGCTCTTCTGTTTTGCAACGATGAACGATTTCTATTTCTGCATTATGCGGTTGGGAACTGGTTCTCAGGCTTCTTCCCGATCAGCTCAAATCTGGGGAATCATTACCGGCACGACTGGTTAACCACGTATTGTTTTAAAAAATGTTTTCCCATAGACACAGGAGACGTCTCTAATTGGCTTATTTTGTATGATTTACAGACCAAACCAGTCCAAGATTTGAAATGATATAAACAGAGAAACGTTTGTAAAGCTGAAAGTAGCAAACATTTGTCATTTTTTCTTGATAAATGACTGTAGCTTTGTCATCCATTGCAATGCGTTTGACTCCAACATGCTTTTGTTTGTTATGAAAGGCGAGAGGCGACTGGACAGCGACAAAGACAACTTTGAGCGCGGGTCGGAGGACAAGTTCACGATAGAGGCGCCGAACCTGGGAAGGCTGAGGAAAATCACTATTGGCCACAACAACAGAGGCTCATCGGCTGGATGGTTTCTAGACAAGGCATGTTCCATCTGCACACGCGTGATCTTTACAGACCGGCCCGCATGCATGTGAAGCGCTCACGACGCTGCGTAATGTGTCTCTGCAGGTAGTCATTGATGACATGGGGAATAAAGAAGTCTACGACTTCCCAGTGAATCGCTGGTTCGCCATGGACGAGTGTGATGGCAAAATACAGAGAGATGTGTTGGTTGGATCTGTGCAACCAATGGGTGAGAAGCCGAAAACAAATACATCTTAAATTTCCTCTTTTAGAGAATTACGGTGTTGAGCTCAAGTCAAAACAAACCCCAAGGATATAAATGTTTGGCTTTAATATACGGTCGCATCTTAATCCCGGCAATTCATTGGATAAAATGGTATTTTCTTTCCTGAATGTACTTAGGGATCGTATACAATGTACAAGTGATGACTGGAGACGTGAGGGGTGCAGGCACCAACTCTAAGATCCACATGGTCATGCACGGCTGCAAGGGCTTAAAGAACAGCGGCAAAGTGTTCCTGGAGGGCGGCGCCTTCGAACGCGGCCTCATCGACATTTTCAACGTGGAGATTTGCGACCTGATCAGCCCGCTGAGCAGGGTCAGCATCGGACACGACAACGGGGCTGTCGGTGCCGGATGGTACTGTGAAAAGGTACTGCTCTTCTGTCTTTGGTAAACAGAAGGGACTCTCAAAAAAAAATGTCGCTCACCCACCAAGCACCCGTTTCCCCTCCAGGTTGTAATATACTGTCCGTTCACGGGCATCGAGCAGACGTTTCAGTGCGGGAAGTGGCTGGACGAGGACGAGGGGGACGGGCTGATTGAGAGGGAGCTGTACGAGATGGTCTCTCTCAGGCAGAAAAAGCAGAAGAGTGGGTAGTTTCATTCAACTCGCAGATCTCTAAATCACTCGCGCTCATTTCAAAACAGAATTCAAGTCGCATCCTATTTGACTCTGCTCCAGAGTACCCGTGGTCCCTGTGGATCTTGACGTCGGACGTGAAGGGGGCGGGGACAGATGCTCAGGTGTTTCTGCAGATCTACGGAGAGAAGGGCAAGTCTGACGAGATCAAACTGGAAAACAACTCTGACAGTTTTGAACAGGGCCAGCTTGATAAATTCATGGTAAGCCCCCGGATCAGTTCATCCACTGTTCTCACATCGATCCACTGTAAGCTCCCAAAGTCTCCGTTCTTTTAAATGCTTTGGGATCGCTGTAGATTGAAATGCCGGACATGGGGAGACTGCGGAAAGTGCGCATCTGGCATGAGAAGAGGCATCCATTTGCTGGATGGCATTTAGCGAAGGTGAGGCCCGTCGCTCTCTCTGTCTGATCTGTCAGTCTGTTGTTTCACGTTCCCTCTTAGCACTAAACTAGACACGGAATGATACTTTAATCTTGCACCTGATCTCGGATATAGAGAAGAGAGACAAAGCGTCAATGAGCCTGCAACACACATGAGGCTGTCTCTTTCTGCAGGTCACTTTGCTCAAGACCCTGACGATGGAGGAATATTCTTTTGAATGTGGCCGTTGGCTGGACATCAATGAGGACGACAACGAGATCGTCAGAGAACTTCCAGCCACCGGAGCGCTCATCGACGAGCCGCTGCCCCGTAAGAAGTCGTCTTAAGGACAAAGGACTCACGCCTGGTTGACCCTAAATGCACACGGGCTGTTTGTCAGAGAGTCGGTGCAGATGTTCAAACTCTGTGTGTGTGAATCTAGGTGTCTTGTGTTGTTTTTTTTAGTGATAAAGTATCGCGTTACTATCTGCACTGGCAACGTCAGCGGCAGCGGCACTGATGCGAGCGTCTTCCTCCATGTTTTTGGTGACCTGGGCGACACGGGGGAGAGACTCATGTTCATGAGCAAGAACAACGTCAACAAATTTGAAAAGGGCAATGTGAGTATTAATACGCACAAAATGCATATATATATATATATATATATATATATTGTCTGGGAAATGCACTGCAGACATCTTTTAATCCGTTTTCTGCATGTTGCTCCGTCTTCCCTCAGCACGACGAGTTTCTCATCGAGTCCGTGTCTTTGGGCCGAGTGCGCAGAGTGCGCGTCGGCCACGACGGCCGCGGCGGAGGCTGTGGCTGGTTCCTCGATAAGGTGATGGTCCGGGAGGAGGGCCAGCCGGAGAGTTTGGCCGTCGAGTTCCCCTGTTTCAGGCAAGGCAATAATACTTAGTTAGATGCTTTCTTGTAGAGAGTTGTGTGATAAGATCGAAACCGCTCTTGTGTCTTTGTGGTTCATCTGAAGCCAGGAGACCGTTGGCTTAGCTCAGCATGATGGCTGGAGTCATGAGGAAACAGCCAGCCTGGCTCTAAAGCTCTCTCATCAGCATGTTACGTCTTGTTTGAATCCATGGTGCATAATAAGGAAGTGTGAAAATGGCAAGTTGTGGTTTTTGCAGGGAGTGCTTCTAGTCTTTATGCCAAGCTGTAGCGTCTTGTTTACCATGCATGATATCGGAGTGGTTTTGATTTCTCTTCCCGAGAAAGAAAATACGTGTCTGTTAAACTCCTCAGTCTGTAACCAACCAAAACATTAAACCTTTTGACACGATTGCCTCAAAAATAGGCCACGCTTACCGTCACTAGTTCTCGAGTGGCTGGTGTTTAAGTAGTCAGCTGACGGATGAGTTAGGTGCTACAAACGGGGACTAAATGCAGAGTAGTCAGCCAGATCGCTCTCTCTTAGTAACTGGAGCCAAAACCGCAAGCTGGAGGTGCTGAGTTACATCTGGAAAGAGGCTTTTCCTGTCCGTCCTGGTGAGGGAACGGTTTTCAAGCTCACAATGTAGAACAATTGTTTGAGTGTTTTGTGTTGTTTTTATCTAATGGTGATTTGATTTCCTCAAATAATCAGCTTCAGACAATGTATTTTAATGTTACCTTTCCTCCCTATGTTTACATGTTTATACATTTAAATTTAAATATTCAGGGAGGCTTGATCTCAGTCTTTTTTAGGATTGAGTTTGTCTGTGTTCATGTGTTTTTTTTGTTGCTTTTTTTTCTTCTTCAGGTGGTTGGACCGTAATGAAGACGACGGACAGATTGTCCGTGAGTTAGTCCCAGCTGGAGATGGCCTGCGTCTCTTCAGTGAGTGCCTAGATAACGTCTTAAACCGAGGATAGGTTAAGCAAACTTTAATTTCATTTCTTTACTTCCGTCTGTCCGTCCTCCCAAGATGTCAGCTACCACATAGCGATCAAGACGGGCAGCGTGAACGGGGCCAGCTCAGACTCCAGGGTGTTTGTCAAGCTGTACGGGGAGAAGGGCGACACTAACAAGATGATCCTGGCGGTGTCCGACAACGACCTCAGGAACTACTTTGAGACGGGACAGACTGACATCTTTACCATCGACACCTTTGACATCGGACAGGCGAGTTGTTCAGGCGCGGGACAGGCTTCACGGAGAACAGAGTTTATGTTTACGTCTTATCTTATATCCCCTGTGCTTCCAGATCAACCGTTTCCTGATTGGTCACACTAATGAGGGCTTGCGGGCGGGGTGGTTTCTGGACAGTGTGCAGATCTCCGTGCCGGTTCATGGGAAGCAGTACATGTTCCCGAGCCACCGCTGGCTCTGCAAAGACGAGGCTGATGGGAAAGTGGAGGTGGAGATCTATCCCAGTGAGATCTTGGACATCGAACAATGTAAATACCACCAGCACGGTGCAGTCAAAACGAATCCTTTTGAACACGGTAGCGGTGACTATGAGTTCTTCTTCTCTCACAGTGATCAACTATGAAGTAACAGTGGTCACAGGGGACGTGCGGGCAGGTGGCACCAATGCCAACGTCTTCTGCCAGATCTACGGAGATGAAGGGAAAACTGAAGTCCTCGTGCTCAAGAGTCGCTCCAACAATTTTGAACGCGGCACCACCGAGATCTTCAGGGTCAGTATAAAGCCCGTCTCGTGTCTCCTCCTCGACATTTAAGGTCCTGGTTTGACCCTCGTTTCACACCTACAACCCAGATTGAGGCTCTGGATGTTGGCAAGATCTACAAGATGCGCATCTACCATGACGGGAAGGGCATCGGAGACGGCTGGTTCCTGGAGACGGTGGACGTCAAGCGGCTGACGATGGCTATGGTGCAGGTTGAGGTGAAGAAGCAGGACACCAAGAAAGACAAGAAGAAGGACAAGAAGAAGAAGAAGAAAGAGGAAGAGGAGGAGGTGGAGATCGTTGAGGAGCTGCAGGAAGTGGTGGAGACGTTTACTTTCCCCTGCAGCCGCTGGCTGGCCAGGGATGAGGAGGATGGGGAGATTGTGGTTGAGCTGCTGAGTGAGAGCAACGAAGACCTGGAGGGTGAGTAGAGCGCGACTGGAAGCAAATAGCAGTGGGTCAGCGCATTACAAAGGCTGCCTTGTTTGTTTTTAACTGTGCCATTCTGAATTCACCAGGTCAGTCATGATGTGCCCCCGCTCTAACTTGTGCTTTCCTCCTCAGTGAACTCGTATGAGGTTCACGTGTTCACCGGGACCATGTGGGGGGCGGCGACCGACGCCAACGTTTACGTCAACATCTATGGAGAGATCGGCGACACGGGGGAGCGGCGGCTCAGGAAGGCAAACAACCTGAACAAATTTGAGAAAGGCCAGGTAGCCTTCAGTTCCAGATGTGCTCACTGTTATGTCATAATCTGAGTATCGGTATAAACTTTTGTCTGACAGCGTGGGGAGTATAGCTTTTCACTTTCTTGCAGAGAGTTGGATTCATACCTCCCGTGTTTGTTAAACATGAGGCTAGCTCTGCTCTGCTTAGCGTAAAGACGTGCTTGTGTAGATTAGTCCGATCGGCTGTGCTCTACATGGTCACGATTGTTATCATTGATACTGTTTACAAATGTCAAACACATGTTGGATCTAAGGAGCCCTGCAGGTTAAGTACAGATCAAATGAATAAGTAATGAGGTTCTCATGGACTGCTAAGCTGAGACCTGTGACATTTCTTGACCCTTTTGTTGCTGGTTCGGTCGCTTGTGACCCAGGAGGACGTTTTCAACATCACAGCGGTCGACTTGGGGACCCTGAAGAAGCTGAGGATCCGACACGACAACAGTCAGGCCAGTGCCGGCTGGTTCCTGGACAGAGTGGAAATAGTAGACAACAAAGATGACACCACGTAAGTCACGAGGACGTAAGAAAGGGAGCAGAGAGCCATCAGATGTGTGAACTGCATCTTCAGACAAAAACCTTGAACAATTAAACCTATTAATTACAATAATAATTTATTTGATTGCTAAGAAATTCTTTAAATCATTCGGAGTCATTGTAGACACCAAATCGTTTTCACAGGTTTCACAAAACGGCGTCATCCTTCATAGCTCTACAGACATTTTATGAGCAAATGCAGAACCTTTGCTCATAAAATGTCTGTAGAGCTCCACCGTGTGGCGGGAAATGGTACTCAGAAATAGTCAATCCAAATGGAGATGGCCCCTTTCTTTGAGTATTTTTAGACACGGGAACATTTGATAGTCCTAAACAGATTAGTGCATCGGTACTGTTCACTGAACAGCATTTATGAATGATGTGTTGTGTTTTAGGTACTTCTTCCCTTGTAAACGCTGGCTGGCTGTCGACGAGGATGACGGACAGCTCGCCAGGGAGCTGGTTCCTGTGGACGAGGCCTTTATGAAGAAAGGAGATGATGATGATGAGGAAGACTCTGAAGCCACACTTGGTCTTGAACAGAAAGGTGAGAGCAACATTCCACTGTCCTGAAGAAACAAAGTGACCTCTAAAGAAGACATTACCTTTATTTAGCTTTTGGAATGAATGAATAGAAATAATAATAACAATCACAGGATCGCCTGATGTTTCATTTCTTCTGGTTTCTTGTTATTACAGCCATGTCAACCACTTACACAATGAGGATAAAAACTGGTGACAAAAAGTATGCAGGAACTGATGCTAACGTCTTTATGATTCTGTACGGCACCAAGGACGACACGGGTAATACTTCAGACAATCATACTGAATTTATACCTATTTAAATTATGAAATGACTCTATGATGTACGCATCCACAGGGACAATTAACCTGAAGGCGTCGAAGACTCACAAGAATAAGTTTGAGCGGGGAATGATCGACGAGTTCATTGTGGAAGCCGTGGACATCGGACCGCTGAAGAAGCTGCGCGTTGGACACGATAACCGCGGTACGGTAGGACGGACGGCCTGCCTGCGCAGTGAATAGAGCAAGACGAGTCCACATGATCACGATAGTTTGTGTGGAACGTTTAAGGCGGAGGATCGGCGGGCTGGTTCCTCGACTGGGTGGAGATCGACGCCCCGTCTCTCGGACTGAAGCTGCACTTCCCCTGCGGTCGTTGGTTGGATAAAGGGGAGGATGACGGGGCCATCGTCAGGGACCTTTTCCCCAATTCCCTTCAGACGGAGCTTTACACACCATGTAAATGACAACGCGTACTCCAAGCTCCAATGTCTGTTATTTTGATGCACATAACTGATTTTTTTATTTGTTTACATTTTGTAGTTGTTCCTTATGAAATTAAAACCTTCACGAGCGACGTGTTCGCAGCCGGCACGGACGCGGACGTCTTCATTGTCCTGTACGGGCGGGACGCAGTGTGCACCCAGCAAAAGTCTCTGTGTGTCAACAAGAGGGAGAGGAGGATGTACTTTGAGAGAGGAGCTGAAGACATGTTCATTGTTGAGGTACGATAACGGTGAACGGTCATAAAGGAGTAGACTAGGTCATCGGGTGAAGAACAGCGAGGCCATCGGGGGATTTACTACACAATGCATGAATACAATTCATTTAGTTGATTCATTTCCGCTTTCTGTGCAGCTAGAAGACGTCGGGGATGTAATTGAAAAGATCCGCATCGGCCACGACAACCGTGGGGTCAACCCAGGCTGGCATCTGGACAGAGTGGAGATCAGACGTCTGCTCAGGAAGGGGAAGGTACTGCACCCGGAGGACAAGTCCTCTACTTAAGGAGCAGTGCTGCAACACAAACATACTCTTATTGCATGTAATAGACCTGCTATGAAAACGTGTCAAAAATGTCATAATGTCATATATTAATGCTTAACAAACATCTCAGAAGAGGACTTGCATTTGTCTTTGTCTTACTATCACGTCCACTGGTGACACACAAACGCATGTTTCGGTCAGCAGGTGGGGATGTTCTCTGCACAGATAGATGAGGTTTATCCAGCACTGTGATTTTCAGACAGATTCCACTCCTAAGGCCAAAAACCGCAGGCATGAATTATCCGTTCTCTCTCTCTCTCTCTCTGTAGGGTTCAGAGACCGTCATCTTCCCATGCGAATGCTGGCTCGCCAAGTCGGAGGACGACGGGGAGACGGTGAGAGAGCTGGTGCCCTCTGACATCATCACTGAGAAACTGTTACGAGACGGGAACCTGAAAGTCACCGAAGTGGAGGTGGAAGATGCCCTGGAGAGTATGTTGACTATTTATTTCTACACACAAACACAACAGCAGAAATGTGTGCAGTGATGTCGTGGTCCTGTTTCTCGCCTAGCATTAGTTCAGAAACAAAGACACTCTTCCCTTCCTCTCTAATCCCCGAGTGAGTCTCCGTTGTGACAGTGGGCACCAAACGGCGATGGAAAATGTCTTTTCCACTCTTGTTTTCTGCCAATTGCACTCAAATGCATCCCCCGTGTGGTGCTTGTCTGTGGTCAATGTGATCCCCACTGCAGCTCACACATACACCGTGTCGGTGATGACGGGCGACGTGTACGGAGGAGGCACCGACGCCAACGTCTTCCTCACGGTTTACGGAGACCAGGGGGACACCGGGGAGAGGAAGCTCAGAAAGTCCGAGACAAACGGCAACAAGTTTGAACGGGGATCTGTAAGAAAGCATTTAGTTTACTATCCAGTGACTAATAATCCTGATGTGATGAGATTTATCATACACACTACATGGTCATACTTTTGTTTTATGATTTATCTCCCCAGGTGGATAAGTTCACCATAGAAGCCGTTGACCTCGGACAGGTTTTCAAGATAAAAATACGCCACGACAACAGTATGATGAGTGCCGACTGGTACCTGGACCAGGTGGAGGTGGTTGACGTGGATACGGAAGAGGTCTATCTCTTCCTATGTGAACGTTGGCTGTCCAGGAAGAGGGAGGACCGACGCATTGGGAGAGTCTTCTACGTTAAGGTAGCGTTAAAGACGTCTGTGTGTGTGTGTGTGTGTGTGTGCAAAAGAGATACAGTAGAAAGGAAAAGATTGAAAAAGACTTGGGTCCGGTTCCCCCAAAGTACAAGAAAAGCTAGCGGCTCTAACTCGAAAAGTTGCTGAGTCTAGCGAGAAAGTTGCAAAGTCGGCCACACTAACCCGTCCCTTCAGGCCTCCCTCTTAAAATACAATTACACAACATACTGTTTTTATTACAAACATTGCTGCCATTGCTAATAATGGTAATTAATAAGCTCATAGATCCACACAGCCCTATTAAACACACACAGACGTTGTGCTTCTACAGATATTATAGCATCTCTGTGTGTTGTATTGTTTCAGGGCTACGAAGGCGTTAGAGAAAGCCTCAACAGTAAGAAGAAGAACTCTGCCGTGACAGTGAAGAGCGTCGACAGCAACATGAACAAAAAGAGCAAGAAGAAGAAGGAGGAGGAAGTCGAGCTCCCGAGTAAGAAAGACCTTCAGCATTGTGAGCCGGATCCATCCTCTGCTCTGCTCTGCTGGTCATTACTATTCTAACACAGACATCTTTACGTAATCCCGTGCTCTCTGTGAATGAATAAGTGCCGTTCCCTTCCTGTGCAGTCATACCGTACCACATCACCATCTGCACTGGGCTGGAGCGCGATGCGAGCACCACCAGCAGGGCCTATGTGATCATCGTCGGGGCCAATCACGCCCAGACAGAGAGGTTGTGGCTGGACCTGCCGGACGAGAGGAAGGGCTTCGAGGCCGGCTCTCTGGAGAGCTTCCAGTCCCACGGTTCAGATGTGGGGGAGATCAAAAAGGTCGAGGTGAGGGAGCTGGGGGGAGGGGGGAGGGCTCTTAGAGTTTCAGTAATGACCGTGCACTTCCACACACACACACACACGCACACATTGGCCACGCAGGAAAAGTACACCCACGCTCCTCGAAGTGATTGTTGCTCATCCTCCCTGCAGCTAGGTCATGACGGGGCCACTCCTGAGAGCTGCTGGCTGGTTGATGAGCTGTCTGTTGCTGTGCCAACCAAAGGGGTCAAATATATCTTCGCTTGCAAGTGCTGGCTGGCCAAAGATCGAGGAGACGGTTTGACTGCTCGAGTGTTCAACGTGCTGGATGCGGAGGCCATTTCCATCTCCCAGCAGGTATGTAGACATCAGTAATACGATGTGTTGTATATCAGGCGTTTGGCTAAGAACATGCGTCACAATCAAATTAAATGAATAGATATGTATTATATCAATAATAGGCTGATGAGGATGAGTCAATGGAGATGTTCACTTTGAGGAAAATGTTGCACAACTCCAATTATTTCCAATTATCTTTTTAAATATGGTACATATCTTGGTTTAGATGGGATTTCCAATGAATTTCATAGATATTTTTGAGTACATTTAACGACACCTTTCAGCCTAAAGTACCTGTAAAGACTCGTCTTTGTTTAAACAAGGAGTTAATTAACAACAGGTATAAACATGTGATTTATCTAAAAAGAAAAAGTAGATCCGTAACATTATTGATATAGATGAAAATTGAGTTATTAACGAAGATACTAAACTATAATAGGACTAACAACAATAATACTTGTAGCGATGGCTATTATAGGATGATGATAATAATAATAATAGAAATGATAATAGAAGTATGATGACAAACACGTCAAGTAAGATTATAACCGAGTGTCTTCCTCAAGATGTCTTCTCATCAGGGGGTGTCTGGGTTGTCCTTTGTCTTCATATCTGTTTCTGTTACTAAGAGAAGTATTGACGTTAGAAACAATACAACTTGTACTGCATTACATTCTCATTGATTTATGAACGGATGTTTATTTGCTACAGGACAAGTTCATGTCCATGTCTGGTGATGTTTTAGAGGCGATGCTGCTCGTGGGAGATGGCTCCGGTATGTAAAGACAATAAATGTCTCATGTTTCCACGTCAGATTATTTACGAGGTGACCGTCGTCACTGGAGACGTGCAGAACGCAGGAACAGACACGCTGATCTTCATGTCCGTGTTCGGAGCCAACGGCAGCACGGAGGAGATGCTGCTGCAGAAGAATGAGGACAGGTAGCCACACATGGACGAGAACAACGCGGAACACGGAGACAGATTGTGAACTCCGTGTCCTCTGTGACAACAGGTTCGAGCGCGGTCAGGAGGACACCTTCAACATGGAGATCGATGACATTGCTCCGCTGAGGAAAATGAGGCTTCGTATCGATGGCTCCGGCAGTCGACCTGACTGGTTCCTTGATCAGGTCAGATCACTTTTAAAGGAGAAGGCCACCAATTTAACACACCAAAGTCTGTTTACAGGTCTTGAGGAATACTACTGCAGGTATTAAAACGTTTTTGGGTCCAAAGAACCTGGAAGTGTGGAGATGGAACATAACAAGCTTACCAGACCTCTGCAGCCCACTCCTCTTCTCTGCTTGAGGCTAGCAGCTCTTTGCAACGTTAGCCAATACTAGCGTACCACACTGAACTGTCAGCGGGTCAGGTGCGTTGTGGGTAATGTAGGCACCAGGTGGAAGAGCGATGCATGGAACGAGACCGACGATATCTCCGGTTCTGCTGCGCCGATTTTAATACTTCTTTTTAAACTGTCCATCATGAGTTCGAACATTTTACAGGAGTTGAACACTAAATCAGTTGAGCGCTCTTTGTACTAACCGGGAAAGATAAGCGTGTGTTCAGGAGATGTTTACACGCAAGAAATGTGTCAAAGATTACAGGAAAAGGAAAGCTTTACGTCTCCACAATGAGCTGATCGTGCTCAATGCACAGCTTCCCTGTGTTCTTGTTGAGGGCTAATCGGATACAAAGAAGAAACTGCTGATCTTATCCGCAAAACATAAAACCAGAAGCATAAAATGCACAACAGTTCTTCCAAAATCAATAGTACAAAACACTCCCAGGTTTGTGTTTTTTACGCTGGCAGTGTGCGCTGTAGGTCACAGGATCATTCAATCTATTATATCACACACACACACACACACACACACACACACACACACACACACACACACACACACACACCTATCTCTGCCTGCAGGAGAACGGTCAGTGATTCACCCACCCACAAAGACACACACACACACACACACACACACACACACACACACACAGCGGGGTCCAGAGTTCCTGGAGTGAGCATATTGAACCATTTACTCACCATGCTCTTTCTTCTGCATCATCACACGCATGCACACACAGTAATGAGCGCCGTGTGTTACTGTAGTCAGTAGGGAAATTTAAATGTCCTTTTTAGTGTGTGAGTGTGTTTGTGTGTGTGTGTGTGTTAGTGCAAATATTGCCACATTTTAATGAATAGTCCAGCGATATAATCCACCGCATTAATATACATCGCTGACCTCGTGAGGACAACATCACCGCTCACCTCCACACCTCCTGTCTGATGTCTCAGGCCCGGTGCGTTGATGAAACGGAACACATTTCCCATGCAAACGTCTTCCCCGGTAAAGTCACCGCTGCCTGCAGAGCAGCAGAGCGGTCGGGAACAATAGCGAGCCCTGTCCGTCGGTGCCTGGGACTCGGCGGCTGCGAACATCTCCTTGACTTGACCCTGCAACAGAGCCCTGTGTGTTCAGCATCACAAGCAGATGTGCTGCCTTTATGGATTGCCGGGTCCGTGTATTGAAAAGGACACGACGGTGCACCGGGCGGACCGCCAGCCTAGTTAATCTGCCCAAATAAATATGCAGAGTGGAGAGGTAACACGAGGGCGGCTGCCTCGAGTCTTTGTCTGGTAATGGGACGTTTCCCAGGACTAGTGGTCAGACATCCCGGGGGGAGGCGGGGTTTGTGTTCACACTCGTAACGCATTATGACACCGCGCTCATTCACATGAACGTGCTTTTATCCACGCTGGGATGTCGGCCCATCGCATGACATTTACATGCATGACATGACATTTAGTAGATTCATGGTGCGCAGAGGATACATCTTAGTCGTGAGGTTCACAACTAGTGGATACGTGCGGTGCAGACATTCATGTTGAAGAGGTTGAGAACTTAACTTTCCCTCTGGCACCATCATCAGGTCAACATTTTGAACTCGGCCATGATTTTTGGTGTGAGACGTTTCCATCAGCCTCAGGTGCTAATTAGTAAAAGTTCTCATGTCGACACGCTAAACTAAGATGGTGAACGTGGTAAACATTATACCATAAAATCTGAATGTTATTGTGAGCATTCATTCACTTGGTGTCATACATTTTGTTACACTTCAGTGAATAATAATCCAAATCCATGTCAGGATTCTGGATAATATGTGTGATGTAATATCTGTGCGTCCAGGTGATCATGCGTAACCTGACCACGGAGAAGGTGTCCTCGTTCACCTACGAGGAGTGGCTCTCCAGGACCCGTGGACCAAAGAGAACCATGGTCTGCGAGATGGCCGCTGTGGTGGACGAGGAGCTAATGGTGGAGCTCACCACTTACATAGTCCAGGTCAAGACCAGCGACTGTGCAGGTAGGTCCTCAGCAGACGCTCGTAGGAATGTTTTGTTGGATTTATCAGGTAGTCTCACCGAAAACGGCCTGAAGATGTACGATTATTGAATAATTCAAAAAGCAAAAATCAACGGATTCGGTCAGACCTGTGAGGCGGAGGTTGAACGTATTTAACAGTCGAGTCACCCGTCCATCCTTCCATCGCTGGGTCAGCGTCCGGTCACATCCAGGGACGCTCACAGTGAGCAGAGCGGCTCAGACGTCCTCCTTCATCAGCAGCCTCCTCCTCCTCCTCCGGCTCTTCCTGGGGGGGGGGGGGGGGGGGGGGGGGATGCTGAAGGACTCGAGTGTCAGTTGAGAGATCCGTCAAATAGTGTCCCGGGTTCACCTTCGCTATCGCCTCTCTTGATTATTTTCTGAACTCTTTCAAATAAAGCACTTGAGGGGAGCCTGCAGGGCCTTAAATGGTGAAGTTCAAACTGGATGGTGGCTCAGATGCGTGAACTCCTCACCCTGTAATGTCAAATTAGAGCTACAGCCTTGTAGAGGCTATTTGTGTCTGTAATCACATTCTTTCAACCGCTCTCCGAAGCTCGAGGCCGAGTTCACGGATACGTTGCGTTGCTCCTCATCCTCATTTGACCTGTCCTTGTGCAGAGGTCCGTGTTTTCCTTTCAGGAGGAGCAAAGCTGGAATAATTAGTGTTTGACTCCATGAAAGAAGTCCTCTCAAGAACGTGTCCCTCTTGTCTCCGTGCAGAACTTTCTACAGCTCAGTAGTGCTGCTGATCAATACGATAGAGCGGTGCGAAGTCTGAGCCCACTTCAAAGGAATGCTCTCTGCCTCTGGCTGTTACTGGAAGCTAAGATGTAGCCCCGCACCACCACTGAGGCTCTCACAGGAATAATGAGTCAGGCTGATAGACACACACACACACACACACACACACAGGCAACGCTGTGCATCAAGTAATGGTCTCCTTTGGGATCATGATGGGATGATCTGCATGTACAGTGAAGAGTAGGAGGTGTATGAAAGGAAAATATTAATTTGAAGGTAACAGCGATATGAAATGCAATTCTTAATATCTAAGTTGCTCACGTTGCTAGCTCAAGTGTTGCTCATTAAAGCTGCAGCGTTAATGAAAGCGTCCGATTTCTAGCTTAGTGCTCAGACTGGTGTAGAACGAGGACACAAAGGAAGGCGCTGCAGAATGAGTGAGGCTTGTTCTCGGCGTCGCCTACAACACATTCACTTAGTGTCCGACTCCCTGTAATGAAATAATGAAGCACAGAGGGATTATAGATGAGTCAAAGAACGAGGCTTTCTCTGCGGCTCATTTCGCTCTGCATAATGCGGCTGCTTGTTGGCAGATCGGCTTCCTCGGGGGGGGGGGGGGGCTTTGCAATCTCACTATTTATTGGCAATTCAAGAAATCCCTGCATTAGTTGAGCTGCATTGCAGTTTAAAAGATCTACAACTACAATTAGACTTTTATAATTTCTAATAATCAAGCGCATTCTTGTTGTAGTTAAGTGTTATGAGTTAATAATTTGAATAATAGAAAAGATGCCGTTTAGAAACGTCATTACAGTGATGTAGTTTAAATGAAACGATGCGGCGCTAATTCAGATTTTGGAGGTGAAAATGTTGATTCACAGCTGTTCAGTTTCCCCTCATCATTCACATGTTTTTGTTCCAGGGAAGCAGAAATTCGGATGATTTTTTTTATGACTTTCCTGTGTCCTCAGGGGCGGGCACCGATGCCAACGTGTGGATCATAGTCTTCGGAGAGAACGGAGACACGGGGACGCTGGCGTTGAAGGAGTGCAACAAGTCCAACAAGTTTGAGCGCAAGCAGGTGGACACCTTCCACTTCTCAGACATCCTCAGCATGGGAGAGCTCTCCAAAGTACGAGTCTGGCACGACAACTCAGGTCAGCCCTCCGATAGACTCCTTATATCACTGCATCACTCCTTGTTTCATTATTCTTCACAACACCTTTGTTTTACTTCCTTGTTTCCTGATGGCATTACTCCAGGTCCTGCTCCAGGATGGCACTTGGATTACATCGACGTGAAGGACGAGATCCTGGACAAAACCTTTCGTTTCCCCTGTGACCGCTGGCTCGCCAAGAACGACGACGACGGACAGATAATGAGAGAACTGGCGTGCGCCAACAACGACTACTTGGACCTCAACGAGAAGACGAGTAAGGCCAGAACATGAGACTTCACTCCCTGCAATATATAAAACCGAAGAAAAGACTGCCGTCGTGTTTAGCTTTTATTTCACGTTGTTGACGGATACATTGTGTTTCCTGTGGCTTCTTCACAGTAAAAGCCAGCCTGAGTTTTAATGTGAAGCTGCAATAATGAGTCTGTTTGCATCAGCAGTAGCTTACAAAAGAGGCTGACATCACTGAGACTAAATTGGGTTACGTGCTGCGTTCATTCAGTGTGGCGGACTCTGCCACTAACAATGAGAACTCCATAAATAGAATCAAAACGGGGTTTGATAGAACGAAAGATCTCAAGGATTTTAAGGGATCTTAATGTATGATGTGTGGGGAGATGGAGGACATTCACTTACACCGTCCCTGTTTTCTCCAGAGTACGAAATCTGCGTCACAACCGGAGGACACCGAAACCAAAGAAAACGCCTGGATTGTACTGGAGGGGAAGAAGGGCCGATCAAAAGAATTGGTAATGGAGAACTCCTCGAAGACGAAGAGGTTCTTGCGGTAGGTACTCCGGTGTGAGATTAACTTAATGAGCTGCAACCTGCGTACTCGAGAAAGCTGAAAGAAATGTGCTTTCTCTCCTTCTAATTCTGCCTTTGCACTTATTATGATAATCCCCAGCGGCACCGAGCACTTGAGCTCAGGACCGACGCTGCAATTGACTGTGATGACATTACACCATCCAGAACCAATTGGCAGTGACATGAATTTAAAGTACGTCTGGCCAATTTAAGCGAACAGAACCGTGACGAGCTCGTTCTCCTCCTCTCCGTAGGGGGAAATGTTGACAGGTTCGAGTTCTCGTCCAAGAACCTGGGAGATATCGCCGGTATCTGCCTGGGCCACGCACCCAAGGATGGGAAGAAAGTGAAGGGGGAGGTGTTCTGGCACGCGGAGGAGGTCGTTGTCACTGAAAGGGAACTGGGGGAAACAAGTAAGACCTCAGCTACTGCTCAGAGAGCCAAATCTACGTCCATTATATACCGTTTGTTGGTGACAAATCCTGTTCTGTATCATCGCCTCCAGGTACATCTCAGTTGCAACGCCCGCATCCCTCTCTCCCCAAAGAGGGAGGATTTCTCCACCTTCGAGTGCACCAAGGCCATCGAGAGCTTCGCCAGCAAAGCGCGAAGCCTCGTGCCCGTCAAGTACGAAATCATCGTCATCACGGGCGACGAGAAGGGAGCGGGTACAGACGCCAACGTCTTCATCACCATCGCTCCAACGGAGATTCTGGCCGTCGGCAACTGCGGCAGAAGTTCCGTAACCTTTTCGAGCGCGAGCAGACGGGACCGCTTCCTGCTGGAGATGCTGGACATGGGCGAGCTGCAGAAAGTCCGGGTGGAGCACGACGACTCCGGTCTGAGTCCCGGCTGGCTGCTGGACCGCGTGGAAGTGACGAACACGGCCAATGGTGTCACCACCATCTTCCTGTGTGGGAAGTGGCTGGACACCAAGAAGGCTGACGGGCTGATCGCCAGAGCCTTCTACCCGAAATACTAGAAACACCATTTATTCAAACGAACAAATCTCCCCTCAGGCTTCAGCGTAACGACCAAAGAGATCACGCTCTGGCAAGTTCTACATCTCAGGAACTGAGACGGATTTATATTTTCATAGGGTTTTTTAATTATTATATTATAGTTGGATGTTTAATACTTACCTGTGAATATAAACACTGTGACAACGTCTTCATCGGTCAGGAAGCTGAATGTGCCATTCTTTTTATCTTTGGTGAGTCAGGGATGGTTTGTTCAGTTGTTTTGTTATACTTTAGGTTTTTATAAGATATTAAACTCTTTTTGCACTAATCAAGACCTCCTGTGTGACTCACTGACGGGTTGATTCAAGCATCCAAAGCTGCAGAGCTTTAATTTAAAGCTGCACAAATCAATACTTTTACATCGACAGTAGTTTTAAAGACGATGCTTAATGTGGAGACGGGGGACGAACTGCTTCTAACTCACAGAATTCCTTCTTTTGGAGCACTTCCACCACTCCCATCAATCGGTTTTCAGCAGTATGTGGTCGTTTTCAGGGGATTGTAATTGTTTCTACATCTTATCATCTGGAGCTGAGATCATATTGTATCAGAATATAAGACATAAGAACCAGAACTTGTCCATTTTATCCAATTTATTACAAAAAGAGCACATACAAAAGGATAATATACAAGCCATGAAATAAAATTAAAATTAAAAAAACAGAACAGTTTGGGTTTAGCAATGCAACTTTTGAAATCATTATTATTATTATTATTATTAGTAGTAGTACTTTTTCTGTAATAAAGTACAAAATTCCACCACGTGACTCTAACATTTACCCATAATATGCTCATCCATTTCTTCATCAACACACACATCACCATTAATGCGCTATTGCTTTAATATTAATGATAAATAGTTCTATTTTCAGATAAAATATCCTATATTGAAAAACATTGCGCAGTCACAGCTAAACAGCAGAGTTTCATACAGGATGGCGGCAGCCCTTTCACTGGCACTTTTTGGGATATTTTCTCTTCAGTTTTGTTTTTCCCGTTTCAAACAGCAACAAAATTATGTGTTTTTTTTTTCTTCTGATATATTCTTTGTATATATTTTCACCATATACTATGAAACCATTGAGACTATATTGAAACCTGAGAAAACATGCATTTTTAGAAAAAGGTTGTGCTTTAAAATCCTTGCCTTCCTTTTTAGACTGGAAGGAAACGGAGGATAGATTCTGAGAGGAGGGATGGACGGTAAAATAAAAAAGAAAGTGGAGAGTCGGAGATAGAAGATAAGCAGAATTAAAGAAGGATCACTGAAGTGTTTGTAAAGTCCTCAGTGAAACCTCTTCATGGTCAATTTTGAGGACGATGGCTTTTGTAGATACAGTCAAATGTTCTCTTAGCTCCTTCACGACTCTCTTTTATTTAATTATGCAACCAATAAGGCATGGCGGCTTCATGGATTGATTGTTATTCATGGTTTCAGTAATATGGAAATATCTCCGAACACTTAAAGCGAGGCACTTGTTATGCTTAAGTCTACGAACTGAAGAGAAACACCAGAGAGATGAAAATGAAAAGATCGATACAAAGAGTTAAAGCGAAGGAACATGCTCACAGATGATCGCTAGTAAGACCCATAGTGCATTGTTGCCAGTGAGAGGGTTCCCATATTCAAACGAGTGAGTGCAAAACAAACCAAAAAAAAGGAAAAAAAAGAATCACTTAATTGCAGTTTGTCCACTACATCACAGCATGGGGGATCAGAGAAAATTGCATTGAATGGAATGTAACCAAGATCCACAGCACCACATGAGAGAGAGAGAGAGAGAGAGAGGAGAGAGAGAGAAGAGAGAGAGAGAGGAGAGAGAGAGAGAGAGAGAGAGAGAGAGACTTAAGAAAGAGTGAGAGTGGGTGAGAGAGAGACTAAGAGAGAGAGAGAGAGACAGAGAGAGAGAGAGACTAAGACAGAGTGAGAGTGGGTGAGAGAGACTAAGAGAGAGACAAGAGAGAGAGAGAGAGAGACACTAAGAAGAGAGAGCGAGGCGGAGAGCGGGGCTCAGTAGCTCAGCCTTGGACAGTAAACATCTCAGCCAGCTTGTGGAGATCAAACAGCGGGGCTCATTTTTCTCATTTTTTTTTCCTTTAACTTTAGTGTTCCAAAAAGTACAACTGCATGCAAAGCATTCCCATTTAAAACAATGCAAAAATGAGGTAATAGTTTTTTTTCATAGCATTTTTGTGTTATTTCTAAATAAATAAATTATGATTCAATACCCAATCACCCCCCCCCATCCTCCCCCCCTCCCCTCACACCCCCGAAAAACTATATAAAATTAAATACATACCCACAATATCTACAGTTAGTAATAAATTATGATTGTTAAATACTTAAGGCATCTCAACTGACAACACCCTGTGTAAACTATGAAAACTTCATCACGGATGACTCCACTACAGGAAGGAGGCAGTTTCGACACCCGGCAGTGCACAAGACAGGGGGAGAAAATACTCCCAGTCAACTGACCCTTAACCCACCGAGGCTAAACAACAAGTCTCATAGTGCGCAGGACAGCGACGGTCCTGAAGGCATCCTGAAGAACTGACAAGACGAGAAAGAAAAAAAAAAACCAACAACAGAAAAGAGAAGTGAAAACTGGTCAGGCCGAGTGTTAGCAGCCTGAGTGTTTTCCTGCTGTTGTGTCAGTGTGCACTGCGAGAGGGAGGCTGCCTCCGTCGCACCACGTTCTACATGTTCTAGCAATACAGCATAGCAACCAGCATAGCAACCACGAGGGGAGGTCTGTCACACAAATACACAAAATCAATACGCAAGCTCCTCTCTCTGTCTCTCTGTCTGCTCAAACACCGCATGAATCTATACCTAAATATAAACCAACGCAAATGCAATACCAAGGGGGGGAAAACCCCCCCTTTTTTGTTGCTATAACTATTGTCACATGTGCTTGTTCTTTAGGCAATAAGGTAAACATTAAACCCATCGTTGCCACCAAAGGGGGACAGGATGAACACAACGCTACAAGTCAGGGGAGCAGCCGCTGACACTATGTTTTTTTAGTTGTTTTTTTTTGTTTGTTAGTGTTGAGAAGATAGTCACAGCTCAGATTAACTAAGTCATGCAAAGCCATCTCTGTACCTTTTATCTTTTTTAAATTGGAGAAACGCTACCAAAGCTAACAGCCCAAGTCGACAATGAAACATGCATTTTTTTTTTAAAGTACACACTGTTCTGCCAGATGAAGAAACAGGTACAAGGGCAGCTAAGTCTTCCTCCCGCCTCGCTCTGCAGTTCCATTTTTCATCCCTGGTTTTTTTGTGGGTTTTTTTTGGCTTTGTGTTGTGTAGTAAGCGCTCCAGTGGTCGTGCGGTCAACCTACAGCGAGTGCACTCTTTGAACAGCCACGCATTTGTTAGACACATTCTTTAAGTCACACACACACACACACACACACACACACACACACACACACACACACAGCAGGGCAGAGCACACACACACACACACACACACACACACACACACACACACACACACACACACACACACACGTGAACCTGCGCGTCAGGTTCAAGCTACACCGTGACAAAAAAATGCATTTTGGTAAAATTACTTTCTACCTATTTTTAAAATACAACAATCGCCTCAATCACTGGGCTCTGTTTTCCACGGCAGTGAAAGAGACCTACTCACACGACACCGACCCAAAGTAAATGTACAACTGTATTGCAAAATGTCAAAGCTGCATGATAGAATTAAAACACTCAGCTAGCTGGTGCTTCTCCCCCCCCCCCCCCCCCCCTCAAAGAAGGCGACAGCGCATCAGATATCACTTGTTGGTTACTGCTACTCTACTACGACCACAAATGATCTTTAGGTAAACATGGCATCAGAGCATTTGTTAAGCTTTCGTGTGTGGCAGAATATTCATTTTGATTGAAGTGTGTTTTAAAAGAGAGAAATATATATTTCTTTATATATATATATATATATATATATAGAAAGATAGAGAGAGAGAGAGAGCGAGAGAGAGAGAGAGCAAGAGAGAGAGTAGCCAGCTCAGTGTGGGGTTATGTGTTTTCCACTCTCAGGACATTAAGTCATGGCTTTGAGGACATGCTACACAGCCCAGGACTACCTACAGTACAACACCACAACAGCAACAACGACCCAGTTACGACCAGCAAGCTACGAGTAAACCCTGTGTACATGAGTGTGTGTGTGTGTGTGTGTGTGTGTGTGTGTGTGTCAGTGTGTGTGTGTCTGCGTGTCTTTTGCCTCCAGAGGGATGTGCTTCTATATAAAAAGAGTTGGCCTCTCTTGCAGTTAGTTTTCCTGGCTTGGCTCAGTAAAGCGTGAGTCAGAAGGGTGGTGATGTCACATGAAGTCTGAAGACATTTGGCAAAGCACCCAACAGGGGAGGGGGAGAGATGGGGGGGGGGGGGGTGGAAGAAAGCAGGAAAACCACGCGAGGGTGATTGACAAGGAAGGGGGGGGGGGGGGCGTTGAAATCTCATCAGCTGTCGGCGTTCAGCTGTGTTTCGATGTCAACTCGACAGATCGGACACTTCCTGCTGGTGGCCAGCCATTGGTCCACGCAGCCCTGGTGGAAGAGGTGCATGCAGGGCAATCTCCTGGAGGACAGAGAGACAGAGAGACAGAGAGACACGGGGTCAGTGTTGAGTCCGGCGCGACTCTCCCAGTGCAAAGAAACTAATGAAACGAGTGGGGGGGGAGGGGTTCATTTTGTTCATTCAGGCACGCGGAGGCAACTTCTGTCGAGTCATCAATCCCACATGCCTCTCTGACAGCTGAGGCTCCACACGCTGTAAACTGAGCTCATCCCGGAACGAATGAATTTCACACCCCCCACTTGGTTTTAAACACATGTGTAGCTGCAACATTTTGGAAAATATTTGCTTTCAGGTTGAGTTAAATGAAAAAAAAAGGCCGACTTCTCTCGCATCTGTCTGTTAAATGGGAAGCTAGAGCCAGCGCCTGGTTAGCTTAGCCTTAGCTTAGCACTGGAAACAGGGGGACACACTTAGTCTGGCTCTGCCTGACAGTAACACAATCTGGCTACTTGTCTGATCTATTGTTGTGACGACCGTTTCAAGCTGAGTCAGGCAGGGCGAAGTTGGGGTGACCCTGTACGTCTGTATCACTCTAACTCTCCGCTATCAAGCAAATGAGCGGAAATCCCAAATTGTTTTTGTGGAAGAAAAGGATCGTGGGAGCGACGAAGCGTTTCTCACCTGACGTCCTCTCCGTCCTCCAGCATGGACAAACAGATGGTGCATTTCTCGTCCACATCTGTTTCCTCCTCCTCCCCAATCTTCAGCAGCAGGGGCTTTCTCTGTTAGCAGGTCAGACGAAAAGGTAGGCTCAGAAGAGCCAATGCAAAAGAAATGCGAATGTGTTTGATAGAGCTCGTCTCTGCGCCTCACGCCTTACCTTCTTGTATTTGTGTGGAAAGGTGAACCGCTCTATGGTCGTCTGAACCGCTCCTCTGCTGACACTCCCCAGCCGGTCCTCCAGCTGCAACAACTCCTGGGGAGAAGTGGACATCCAGTTGAGATTAGTATACAGAAGAAGGTAATAAATGATAGTAATAAAACAAGCTCCTAAATGGACCTCCGGTGAGACGGTGTTCAGGGTTAAGAATGAACTTAAGAGCCTGAATTTGAGGAACGGGTTTACCTCATAACTTTCTCGCACAGCGGTGGCGTGCCTCGAAGGATTCAGGCTTTGCAGTGCCAACAGGTGCAGCTGGGGGTACGGGTAGTTTCTGATTTCATGCACAACCTAACGAAAGAGAACTCGTCATCACAGGAGTATGATAGTCGTCAGACACCGGTTTTCTCCATTGTTTCGATGCATTGTTAGAAACAGAAAAGACTCATTTTTGAGAATTCTGAAGCTGAACAAACTGTGTTTCTCTTTTCAAGACGCCAAAAGCAGAACACAGTTCAATCAATGGAGCAAAACCTGAACGTACGGGTTAAGATATCTGCGATACACAGGACAACTTAATGATCAAACATACCACTTGTGCAGAGGATGTGTTCCTGGGGAAGTGGTGCATTCGAGGGGAGGCCAGGTAATGCTGATAGTGCTGTGGAAGCTGCTGGAGCTGGTACTGGTGGTGAGGGAGGCCGGCATCGACGCTGAGATCCCTGCAGGCAGACAGACAGGCGACTGAATCAACATCATCGCCCTCGCTGGGCACCGTGACAGACAGACGGACGGACGGGGGCAGAGATGACAGGGCGCGATCGCGTTCTCTCGTTAACCTCCGACGGTGACCTACCAGTCGGTGCCCTCGGCCAGGTACCGCTGCTGCTGTGTCATTTGCTGGGGAACGTGGAGGGGAGGCGAGAACTCGTAGCCTGAGCGCAGTCGGTGAGGGTTCAGGGGAATACGCTCCTGGGTTCTTCTGCAACGAGATAAAGATAAGATGAAATGCCTGCCTTGGTGTTCTGTCTGCGTGTGTCTATACATGCATGCATGCATGCAGGCAGGCAGGCAGGCAGGCAGGCAGGCAGGCAGGCAGGCGGCGGTGTTGGTGGTTCTACCTGGAGTGCGGGAGGATCCTGCGGTGCTGCGCTTCAAGGAGCTGCTGCTGGATGAGGTATTGCTGGTGTAAGGCCTGAGGTAGGAATGGAGGCCCCGGCACATCCTGGAACTGAGGGGGTGCAGGCAGGGCAGTGAGGGGCGGGTGGTGTGCCGGCGGCAGGTGGGGGGCAAGGCCGGTCTGAGGCGGCTGGCTGCCGTGTCCCAGAGGGAACTCTGCCGAGATGGGCGCCTGGGGAGCGCCCAGGTGAAAGTGTCGGCAGGAGGTAGCATGGCTGTGTTGATGCCTGGTGAAGTGCGCTCCTACGGGTAAATAAATGCAAGTGGTCAGGACTGAACCCGATGAGGCCCGGGATCACTTTCACTCAGACAGACGGACGCCACAGAGAAACCCAGACGAACCGGTGAAGAGCGCGCACACCGTACGCGAGAGAACGTGAAAGTAGGAGAGCACTGACACAGGAAGAGACAAAGACAAGGACAGACAAAAGAGCAGATGGAGGACGCGGACGTCGAGGCCCCTGTGGAGCACCATCTAAACCCACACACAGATTGCGCCCAATGGCCTGCCTCTCCACTCGCCATGGCTCAGCCAGCAGGACGGCCGGATCTTCACTAACAGCCCGGTGTGCTCCCGAGAAGATCTACAGCGCCGAGGGGTTGTCCTTCGGTCCACTGCTAGTCAATGTAATGGATTGGGGCTGTGTATTATGTTTGAAGGAACAAATCTTTAACTGATTTCTCATTAATAATCCTCCACAGCAACTGAGGCGGGTTCAAAGGATTCACCGCCTCCCTTTCTACCCCTCCCCCCCCCCTACACACACACCCCCTTCCCATTAGCGGTGGAGGAGACATGAGATTGTGCGGTAGTCCCACTGAATCACCTCGGTATCAAGTTGCACAAAACAATCAATACTAATTACTCCGAGCTCAGATAAAGGAGGGCCGGGAGGAGGGGCGGGGTGGGGGCCAACAGTTACTACTCCAGCTGCCCATTACAGCGCTCTAGCTTTCTGGAACAGGAAGCAGACAGCAGGCTGTGGAGGGGGGGGGGGGGGGGGGGGGGGGCTGTAGATAATGAAGCACCGGAGCATTGTGTGTTTGCTTGGTTAGGAGGAAAGAATTGTCTCATCTACTGTTGTGTCAGCAGAGTCAGGCGGATTCGAGCTGGACGTGTTGAGCGGTGATACGGAGCGACGACGTACGTCTGATATGAACAGCTAATGGATCTGAGAAACATTCAGCAAGTGCTGACTAATCTGTTTAACAGTCGCCGGTTCACTGAGCCGAGATCTAACTTACTAATCATCAAGTCATTTTTGTGCAAACACAAAAATCTAACATTTTGGGGATTATGCATATTCACTTCCTCGCTCTGAGAGTTGAAGATCGATGCTCTGAGACAGCGAGGCTGGCTCTGTCCTCCACCACACACGGCTACCACTCACTCATTAACCTGTTGTATTGTGCTTGTTTAATCTGGACAAACACTGAAGTGCTGTTGTCCTTCTACGGGGCTTTTGCATGGAGGACTATTTCTTGGCTTTAAGAAGTTGCCTGCAGGAGACGTTTCTGGACCCAGCCGAGGAATAGTCACTTCAGTTATTGTAAAGGTTAAAAACACGAGGTGTAAAGTGTTGATCGGGGAGCTTTCACTGCCTCGGCAGAGCCAGACGAGTCGTTTCCTCCTGGTCTTTGTGCTGTAAGCTAAGCTGCTCACCAGTGGTATCAATCTCCACCAGAAGGCAAATAAGCATACTTCCCAAAATGTCAACCAATTCCTTTAATTGTTGCTAATATGACGCGTTTGCATGGCTGTTGTTTTGCTCTGCTGCCTACAGCCTTGGGACACAGGAAGCCGGTGAACCTTGAGAGCCTGGAGCAAACCGAAAACAATATTTGGCCGAGGAAGTAGAGCAGAAATGGCAGAATGCTGGTTTTGGATTGGCAAAAAAGGGCCGAACGTCACTTTTGTACGAAGCCCGTGACCCGGCAAGACTGGACTCTGAGTGAAGCTTCCAGTAAATACCACATGATTCTTCTCTGGGCTCTTTCACAGCATGAACTGCTGACATTAATATTTGACATATTGCAGTGCTGCCAGCAACAAGCCCCCGATGTTGTTATTGTTACATCGCTGCTTCCGACTTTGACTTTCAGATACAACAGGCCTGATTGGTGCAGAACAGACCCCCACCCATCCCCCCCACACACACACATACACATACAACACACACAGACACACACACACACACACACACACTCCCATCCACCTCTCCTCACCCCGAGCTGCTGCACAGGCAGCCCCTCCCCCACGGTTTAGCTGCGGCATGGTTGTCCCTACGTGAGCGACGGCCCGTAAGCCCTGCCCAGCCGCGACTGCAGCAGTCTGACATCAAACCTGTCTCCCCCCCCCCCCCCCCTTCCATCACTGCAGCTTCACCATCGCACCTCCCCTCTAACATAATCCTGTCTTCTGCGTGGTGCGGTGGTCCTCCATCATGTGACACTGTGAGCCCAGTGTATGCAGCTTTCACTGAACCCCCCCCCCCCCCCCCCCCCCATAGCCACACCAGCTGATGTCACTGATTGGCACCACTCCCAATCAGAGTGAGGGACTGATGAGTGGAATCAGCGTGCATGTTGCTCAGCTGGCCATGTGTCACGGCTACACGACACATGCTGGCACGCCACTCACTGACACTGACCTTGATGCTAAACATCAGGCGAATAGGAGAAGGTAAGCGCCCGGTGGAAGACGAAGCGTCTGATGTTAAAGTGGTCGGTACCAACGCAGCCACCGCGAAACAACATGTGCATTACAGCTGTTGAGTCATTTAAAAGTGTGTCGCTGCAGTGGCAGGAGAACCACGGCTGTGTCTCAGACGCTCCTCCTGTCAGCGTGTGAATAACTCTCGGCTATTTCCGACACGGTGAACAGATGTATGGCTCGAGTGGCTGGACGTCCCGGGCTTTAAACGCTGAGAAGTTTATATTTAAAATGTTAAGTACGTTTAAAAATGCTGCATGCTGTTGACCAATCGACCCTCTTTTCAGGTTCTGGTTCATGCGTTGTTTAACGTGAGAGCGGCTTCAAACCAAGAGCACATCAAACACTTCAAAATGAGAATTTAAAAAACAATCGTTTTGTAGACCTGATATAGACATTAGAACTTAAGACTCTTGGAAGACCACAAATTACATCACTCTTATATTAACAAAACATTTAATTTAATGACTGACTTCCTGCCATAAATAATCAAAACTTCTGAACTTGTGCTGTTATTACAAGCTGTTTATGTGAATAACTACGTGCTTCTCTGTGATTGTATTGGTAGAACTGTGTCAAGGTTCTATCGCCACGAGAAGGACGAGGCGAATGAGGCCAATATGTTCCAACGCTCCAAACACACATAGAGATTATGAATTATAACTTATGGTTATCGAACCGAATTGATCTCTAATTATGCTACACATTTAGACACTATTGACAGTCGATGAGAAGATCTATACCGCTCTTGTATCGGTCTGTTTAATCCATACAACAATGATTGTTGGTAATGTGCACATAACCCCTCTGTACAACACTGTTCCCCTATGAATGAGTGAGTGAGCATGAATGACACAAACAGGACACAACGTGTTAATCAGTGAGCTTTAGTAGATGAGCTTTGTTACCTTTTTTAGACGGACCAGTCGAGCTGATTCTCGGTCTTTATGCTAAGCTAAGCTAACCAGCTGCTGGCCGAGCGTCACGTTTAGTGTAAAGACTTCCCTGAGTGTTGACTTCTTTTAATAACCAGGTGTTTGCTGTAATGAGGAGAGACTGAAGGTGAACACCTCGAGGTACAGTTCGGTGTGAGATGATTTATTTGCCATATTGTTTTTGTACCTTGCTGTACAAAAGTTAGTTTTTTGTCGTATTAGGCCCATTTCAGAGAATGCAGCAAATAAATTTTGTATGATTTTTGCATTATTAGCCCCCCCAAAAAAAGCACTTTAGTTGTCAATTTTAACACAAAATTGACTGTGACCAAATATATTGACGTCTAAAAACAAAAAAGATGTATACCTAGACAGATGATCGTATCCATATCGACCCCAAAGTTGTTCCAACGTTCACTCCAGTGAGTGGATACGAGCAACACGCTGCGCTTAGTTTGGTAAACAGTGTGTGGTTCAGGAGGGAATGACAGCGTGTTAACATTAAAGATCAATGCCGATGTGTCTCGGTTAAAAACATGCTTTTTGTTTTCTTTTTCTCTTTATAGAAAATGCGGCTGCCTCTACTCCAACGTAAGCGGAGGATCGGCTCGAAACTGTTGTCAGAGACAGCTGAGGAATGAGAGCACAGAGAGAGTGAGGGGCCGTCTCAGTGACAGCACAGTGTGGAGGGAGGAGGGGAGGAACACATGGAAATCAGCAAAAAGCACACTGAAGGTTAGAAAGAAAACTACAGTCTTTATTGGAAAATATTAGTATGTGTGGCACTGTGTGATAAGAGTAATATATCTTATATATAACCATAATAATACCATGCAAATAAAGACCAATAAAGGCAAGGCCCGACCATGCTCTCTGTAGGGTTAACGGAACAGAAGCAGCATCCAATGAGTAGATGTGTATGCTTACAGCACATTTCAGTATAGCAGGGACATCTCTACACAAAGTTTACATTGGAATCTGCTGTTCAATGTGGAAAAACAAAAAGTATAAAATGACCATGCATTAGGATCTAATACAAGAACATAAGGTAGAAAACCACAACCAAAGAATAAAAGACATTTTCATTCTAAAAAGGAGTTCTACAGCAGTGCGGGATATACACATCCCTGTAAAATGGATAGCATTCTGGAGGAGGAGGAGGAGGGGGGGGGGGGGTGGGGGGGGGGGGGGCTGTGATTGATAGTGGGATTTTTTTTTTTTTTTTTTTTTAAATGGCAAGATGAGTTAGACCGGAGTCTAGTCAATTGATTGTTTCTGACTAAATCAATTCAGCTAGCAGGAACAAAGGCTGTCACACATGGAGAGGATTACGGTGAGCCGTTTGGACGCCGCTTATAACAGGTGCAGTGGACCATCAAGAGGTGAAACTACATGAATTTGGCCAATCGGGTGAATGTTAGGATAGCCGGATTATCGGCGATCACACAAGTGCTGTATCGACTACAGAAGCTGGTACAATGCACCTTTCGCAAGAGGGGATGGAGACAGAATTGGACGAGTTTCGATCAAGCCTGGCTGTAATCGAATCTGGGGAAAGGGGGGGCGGGGGGGGGGGGGGTCAAAATGTATCCACTTTACAGAAATTTACAGCAGAATGTAGTCTATCCACACTGAATGGGAGAATCACAATGACAGTTTGTAGTAAAGTCTAAACGCTACAATGGTGTTATTCACTGAAGAGCAACATGACAGTTTTAAAAATAAAGACAAACTGCTTCTACAGAGAGGTGTTATTCTTTAGTCTGTTACACAGAAGGATACGGTATGAGTGGGAACTCTGGTTTGTTTTTAATGCCAATGTCGTCTTCAGATGGAAAGAGGAAATGAGGAAGAAGGGGGTTCACAATACAGCTAGATGCAGAGAACAGGCAGAGGCTACGGCAGACAGCAGCAGATGATCGTTAGCTACACAATGGAGGGGGACAAAGGTCTGAGAAATGCGGAATGTAGAGCCAGCCTCGATACTATGGAACAGGAAAAAAGACACAAATAAAAGCACAATGAAATCATTGGTGCTACTGCATGTAGTTTTAACAATGCACGTCAAACTATTACCACTACTATTATTATTACATAACACAGATAGCCTACCGCAATGGAGGATGATTACAGCTATTATGCCCAATTCAGTCATATTTCTGCTGTTTTATTGTAGGGTTTTTTTTTTTACTGCACCTGCGGCGCAATTTGCAGGTTTTTCATTTGACGCTTTTTTTTTTTTTTTTTTTGTATCGCACACACACGTTTTGAGGTTTAAGGCAAAATGCCACCATTTTATACCATTTTATTTTAAATTAATCTGAACTACGGCCATCACGCTACCTGTGTGTTTAGTGGAAGAGCACTTAACTGAAGCTAACTCTGGGTTAAACACAGAAAAGAAAAAATGAGCGCAAGAGATGAACACACTCCATGCATGTTGCACACAAAGGGACACACGTCCCCCGTTGTCATGTTATCGGCGAGTCTGCTTCGAGTCAGATACTTTGCTTTTGGGACCAAATTTTAAAAAAGACCAAGACGCTGTGGATGTTTTATGACCTAAAGCTAGTAGAATGTGTCCGTATGTGAAGCTACTATTGTTCGGTAACGTTAGCTTAGCGGTGACTGCACACAAAACACACACACACACACACACACACACACACACACACACACACACACACACACACACACACACACACACACACACACACACCACCCCGCTGCAAAACGCACGTAAACAGCACGCAGCGAGAGATAACCAGCTGAGGACAGAGGAGACGGGCTGCCATTTGACAGCTGCTGTCATTTGGTGCGTTTAACGAAACACCCTAAAAAAAAACACAAACGTCCATTTCCTCTTATATAACGTTAAATGTCTTTAAGTCGCACTAACCACGCTTTAACGGTCTCTCACGCGACGCTACGGCTAGCACAACGGCTAATGTTGTCTGCGCTCGACTGTCGCTATTATGCTGGCTTGCGTTTTTTTTTTGTTGTTGTTTGCTAGCAGGTGTCAGCTCTGTTTACATCATTTGAGGACATTTTTTTTTTTTTTTTTAAAAAAGAAGGAAAAGCCGAGACATTTTGTTAGGGTTAGGATAAGAAGATATATCGAGATAGTCATACCTCTATTTCTAACTGAGCCGAAGACGGGAGAACCAGATATCCAACATGTACTAACACCATCCTGGGTCCTTCTTTGTTGTGTGGGTAGCCAGTGAGACAGATGGTCCATGGAAATGATCCCCCTCCAGTCCTCGGCACATTCAAACGGACAGACGCACACTGGACCCGGGCGACCAATCACTGGAGCCCTCCGATCAGGACCCTCCGGCACTGACACCCCGCTCCGCCAATGGGATGTCTGCGTTCTGGATAGCCCCCGCCCCCAGGACTGAACCCATCAGCCCCAGATAAGGTACTCTAAACTTACTTGGTAGAGCTGCTTTCTTGTCGGGAGACCCTCAAATAGACATCTGGTTCGAGTTCACCCCAGCGAGCCACATTATCATGGATCTATAAATAATTATTAATAAAGGAATTCAATGATAAACATTTCCCAGCAGCCTAATTTGTAACCTATTATTGAGCAACTTTCAATCTGTTTTAGAGACAAATGTTGGACTCTTACTCCACTACATTTACCTTTTTAAATTGTTAAACAAAACCTACAATTTAGGATTAAAGGCCGTGCATCTCCACACTGCTGTCTCTAAACTGTTGTGGCTTATTGAGGGACATTTGCAAAGCTAAACTGTGATTTTTAGGCTGCCGCTCACTGAGGAGTCAGATGATTCACTGGGTCCCAAAGCAGGAACACTAACATGAAGCTATGATTCAATATGCTGTGGTAGAAAGTAACCGAGCACATTTATCAGCCGTACTACTAGTTATCTTGATTTCACAAGCAGAACAAGTGATCCATTTATATAATCTGATACATTATGTATGATTTGAAGGCCTTGCGTTCCACACCGGTGTTGTCAAACCACAAACGAAGCAACATTAGACTCAAATTCTATTAATTCATCAGACTTTAATGTAACTGAGAAGACGTATCACCAGTTTGATTCCTCTTCCCTGTAAGCACACTGGACCTCTGACGCTCCTCTCAGTCTGAACACGTGACCAAAGACTACATGGTAAAAGGAATCTTTGATTTATTTATTTTAAGGACAAGACATTTAATAATAGTTTAATCGTATTATTGTTCACTCTGGGAAACAGAGGATTGGTTGTCCCAGCCAGGAAGGAACAAGCGTAGCTGAATAATCTGCTACAGAAAAATAAATATAAAATTCTTATAATTCCTTTTAAAGAATAACCTGTCTCCCGACGTCGTACCATTTTTCCTGTAGAGCAGACATGCTCAGAACTGTCTGTGTCCTGAAAATCTCTGTGCCTTTAGTGTTGAGCCTGAAGGGTGGAGGAACAGATGGGCATGGGGAGGCTGAGGGGGTCACAGAACTCTTAGTCCCATATGTCCTCGTCTTCCAGTTCCCACCATCTCATTCTGTAAGCCACACAAAGAGCCGCTCACAATGCTTTACTATCAGCGCAGGTCAAGCTACTGCAGCTTCCTTTACTCACACAGAACGGGCCTTTTTCTTTAACACCGGCAAACAAACTTTGATAATTCATGACATGGAAACAGTAGCAAGTGTTTGATTTTCTTAAGACCGTTCTGTCCTCCTGTTCTTGAGTCATGTTGCCCAATTTTTACATGATCAGAGCTGTAACCAAGTTATTGATTCCAAGAAATAGTTTAGTCTATGAAATGTAAAAGTAAAGATTCTCATCAGACCCCAAGTTGAAATCTTCAAATGTTTTGCTTCACGAAAAGTCCAAAACCTAAAGACGTTACAATGACACAAAATATACAGAAAGTGATCAATCAATAGTAAAATAGTTGTTTATTTTTCTGTCGTTCAACTAATGAATTAAATATCGATGTACTTTACATTTGTCTATTAGAGCTTTTACTTTTCTTTTCTTAAATGATTTTTTCCTCACTAGTGATCAGCAGTAGTGATCAGTTGTCATTTTGAATAAACCTGGAGCAGCACTTGTGAACCAGAATCTAAAGCCGCAGCACTAAAAAGACATCTACTTATTTCTGTCTTTTGAGAGTGAGCCAGCACACTCTCTGCCCCGTAAAGATTAGCATACAGCTGACGTTCTGCCCCCCCCCCCCCCCCCAGGGTGAAAGGAGCCGGGCTGGAGGGCTTTGGTTTCAGGAGCAGGGCCCCGAACGCCGCATTGCTCCACTCCCTCATTGTCCTCTTCACGTGAACTCCATATGTCCCCCTAGCGGCAGGTGTCGCGGGATGACCTCTGACCCCGGCCTGCTACTTTTGCGGTCGTCTAGACTGTTAGGCAACAGGATGAAAGAAAAACAAGGAGACTCGTCGTTAACTTCTGTACCTGTGATGGCAATAATTCACACCAACATGTTTTTGATAGACGGGACTTTAGATTCATGTATTAATGCGCTGACATTTACATCTGAGAGGTTTGTGAAGTAGAATTTAAGCAACACTGTTTGCTGAAGTTGTAGTTAAAGTCTCAAAGGAGGAAAAACCCGCAACAAATGTCAAAGTGTTCAGTTCAAAGACTTCAGTCCCAATTAGGCTTCTTTTGACGGACACTTTAACAAGTACACAAGGAAATGAATCTGTTCTCAACAAGACAAGGAATAAGCTGCAGTACAACAGGCTCATTAAATAATGCTCTATTTATTCAGTTTTTAAAATAGTTTCTTTTTGTTCTACAGACATAATTACAAGGAAGTCAAGGTCTTGCAGAAGCAACAAAATAAACCCCTTTTTGTTTTTATTAATTTAAAATACTGACAGTAAAATAAAACAGAAGAGCAAAGCTAAATGACTGGTAATGAGGAGAATATCTGACCAGTCGAGCACCACCGCTCTGTCATCAACCAAACCTCCGTCACTAGAGACACTTACCAACATTTAATAATAATCCTAAGGAACTATAGCAACATGGGTTTTGCAAGCAGAAGTGGTCTGGTAGAATAATTGTCATTACAGTGGAAAGAACTGGCCGAAGGGAAACGAAGCATCACATCATACTAAACGTGTATCTCAAGTCAGTTCACAACAAATGAAGATATTTAGACTTACAGAGCAAAACAAATAACAATGGAAGCAAAATTAAAATCCAGAAAGAAAACAAAAAAGAAATCCATTTCAACTTTGGTTTAGTTCCTTTTTATATTTGGGATTTTCCCTTCTGTGACCAGCAGAAGTAAAATAGTTTGATTCTCAAACATCACTTCAGGAAGTAGACGTTCGGTATGAAGTGTGTGTGTGTGTGTGTGTGTGTGTGTGTGTGTGTGTGTGTGTGTGTGTGTGTGTGTGTGTGTGTGTGTGTGTGTGTGTGTGTGTGTGTGTGTGTGTGTGTGTGTGTGTGTGTGTGTGTGTGAGAGAGAGAGACTGCATGAAGACAAGCATAAGACCACGAGGACAGAGAGCAGAGGCTCTGAGGATCAGGGTGAAAACAGTTCATACAGTAAAAGTTCTACTATAAACGTGTGGGTACAAACTCAACACCACTTAAAGTATTTTTTTTTTGTGTGCTAAATTCACATCTATTATTAAAATATTTATTGTTGATAGCAAAATCCACTGCTTTGTAAGGTAAAAGAATACGCTTTGTACGATCTCTAAAATAAAATAGTGCACGTTTCAAGGCATTCAGGCCGTCTTGCTTTGTATTCAATGGAAGATGCGTCTCCTCAGCTGTTGTAAAGGCGTCCCCAGAGGTTTAAAGGTGTCCGCTCTAGAAGATGAGCGCGAGAACAATAAGTGCAGCCGGTCCGCAGCGCAGGGCCGGACGTTCACCGACGACCGCGTCACCCGGGACACACTCGGACTCTGTGGCTTCCAAACCTAAAATCATCATTTTAAACAAGAGACACAGCATTTCTATTGCTAATGCAGCACAACATGGAGCGGTGCTGTGGTAGAAATGAGTCGTCGGGTGGCGTCTTTGTGGAGTTCTCATTAAAGACTTATTGTAAAATGGTAGAAGCAGAATAAAAAGCTGTGGATTCAAAACAAGACATTTGGGGGGGAAAATAGACGCATTGTCTTTCTGGTGAGGAGAGGATGCTGGAGGGGAGGATGGATACCGCTCACGTCTACAGGCGGCATCAGTCGACTCGTCTCACTCGGTAAATGAGCGTAGAATTCCCCGAAATGTGAAACTATTCTTTTGAGAAACTCTTTCCGCCACCGCCAGAGCTGCACAAAGTACAGTGAAAGGAAAGCCGTCGATGCAGACTGGAGTAAACGGGAAACCAGTGGTGAGACTTCAGAAAACAAAATGGACCGTAGACACAAAGCACACTTTGTCCCCACTGTACAACAGAGAGAGGACCAGCTGCCGTTTACGCCGTGACCTCCACAGGGGACTGCAGATAAAAAAAAAAAAAAAAAAAAAAAAAAAAGCCGAATCTTGATAAATATGCCGTTCAGAGTCTGTAGTGAAGCAGGCCGACCTGCTCTCAAGCAGCAACTTGACGTTTTCACGATACAGCTTGCAAGCGCACAACACAAGATGACCTAAACGTGTGGACGAGGGGTAGTCGAGGTATTAAATGAAGGTAGGATATTGCTATCGTTAACTGATGAATCAGCCGTACGCACTTTCTTTCCACCTGCACTTGAAGTGCCATTTTTTTCTTTTTAATTTATTACAACTAAATTCAGTTCGGGGGGGGGGGGGGGGGGGAGGAATCACGTCAGTAGAATGGCTTTGATACATACGATTGTTTAACAGGAAGTTAAAAACAAACGGCGCTCTGGAGCGGGAAGAGTCCACGAGCGGTTACAGGCGAGGCCACAACTAAGGGAGGGAATTCAGCCGTAAGATGGAGGAGGAGAGGGAGGGAGGAGGAGTCTTCAGTGTACAAGTTGCTTAAAGTAGGCATTTGTGTCCGGCGTCCTCGTCCAGGGTGAGGTCCACCACTTCGGGCGGGGACACCCAGTTGGGCTGAGGGGAAACAGTAGTCCAGAGCTGTGGTTGATTTGTGCTGTTTAACTGCTCCACTGAGTTCTCCTTCCAGGTGGACAGACTCTTTATTACTCCTCCGCACGGGTGGGCACACCTGGAAGAATGTGTAAAATGTTTAATTCATACATTTTGGATTCACAAATTTAAAAAGGAACGCTTTAATTGAAGACGTGGTTTTCCCCTCGCTGAAGGTCTTTACCGCGCTTTCTCTTGCACTCCGACTATTTCCACCTCGCTGTCGGAGGAGGCGATGTTGATCTGGCCCTTGTTGTGGTGAGAACTTTCCTTGTGCGACGGCTCCGCCTCCGCGTGGCCTGAAACAAAACGGAAGGAACAGAGTCACACATTGTGAAGAGGACCGGAGCGAGTAGAGAGCTTCAGGCCTTGCAGACGCATTTAAAAAAAAAAAAAAAAAAAAAGAGCCGCTTTGACACGGCGAGAACGGAAAAGGATGAATCCCACACTTGTTGTCGAGATTGTCTGATTGCATGGAGAGACACACTGGGACAGAACAGAAACTGTGGACTTTATATTCATGTTTTGACAACGCCGGCTACAAAAGGTCAATTCTTCAGTCTTGAAGCAAGGAAGCGAAAGTAGTTTTTTTTTTTTTTCCCCCCCTCTTTCCAAAGCACCCAATGCAAAGCCAGTGGGACGAAGGCAGCAATACTTCAAAGGCGTCTTGATTAATAAGACCATTTCCCCCACATAGCAAGCTGCTCATTGACGACACCCATGCCTCTAAATGTCCCGTCTTCACTGAGAGCAGTGGAAAGTATCAGTGTTTGGATTCAGCGGGTTTGTAACTGACCTGAGATCGAGCACAGAGCTCTTATACACCCAGAGTGAGCTGCCATATCCCGGCCTCTGTGTGTTTTTAGCTCATGCTTTATCACCGTGGGCCGGACTGTCTCCACACTCATACTCTCCTGGTTAGAATCAGTGTCTGAAATATCATAGTGACCCACTACTGGAAGAGCGTCTGCAGAAAACAAAGAGAACACTTCATTATTCAGATCATGACGCTGCGTCCGTAGTCCACTAGTGAAATGAAACAGTTTTTGGCCTTTTTTTTTTTCCTCCACGTTTGACGGCACTAGTTCTGCTGTAAAACAGGAGTAATGTGATCGCCTCTCAAAGCTACACCAGCGAGGCTTTTATATTCAAAGAGGAAATAAGTAAGCCGTCAGAATTTATTTTTCTCTGCATTTATTGCTTTTAAAATAACAGCCATTCACATAAAAACTACACAAGATTACAGTCATTACAAAACACTTCAAAATTGTCTCACTGAGTGAAATGTAGCGGGATAATAACTGCCTAACAGAAGAATAACTCTGTGGAAACATGTATTTTTGTTCTACCCTGTAAAAGGAGTCCCTGGGAGAAACGCGCGCACACACACACTATCATCCAGACGTGTGTGTGTGTGTGTGTGTGTGGGGGGGGTTCGTCTGGACAGCATGTACTATGAGAGAACACTGCCTATGAATAGCTGATTGGGCTGAAATAGGCAGGTACCGGAGAAACGCAGGGCGTGCCGATGTAAAGGCCGTGTATTAAAGATAGAAAAAGGATGAATGTAAACCAGGATGGTCTCTTTGGTAAACGGTGGACCGTCCTTCAGTGTCTCTAATGCACACAGTTTGTGATTGTATGAGGCTCCCCTTTACCATATTGACAAAACAGCCGATTTTTAAAGGGTTACTTCAGTTTGAGCAAATCCAGGACAGCAGTAGTTGGATCCGTTTTGAACCCAAATGTAAGTAAGTAAGTAAGTATGCACTACGAACCAAAAAAAACACCAATATTCACACCATTGTAAAACAATTAGGTCAAGAGAAAACAACCGAGTAGATAAAAGGTTCAGTCGGTCACCATGGACCAGCATCAGCAAAGCTACACCTTGCACACATGCTGCTGATGAGAACCAGTTTGGCCTTGCACATTCTATAGACTAATATAACCACATGCAAACAGGTGGGGAAACGAGGCCTCCAGCGCTCTGTAAAACTGACGTAGGGCTACATATACACACACAGAAAATGTAACAGCTTTCTTTTTTTGTTTTGTTTTAAACATCCTAACTATAAATATGATTAGGCCAAAGATTCCATCATCAATGTCAGTGATGGTTAGTGTTGAGAGCTGTGACACTATGCTCTTAGTTTGAGGAGTGTTTCACAGGATCTGAACCAAAGAAGAAGAAGGCCACTTGATTGCTCAGATCAGTCCGTTTTTTTTTAGGTTTTTTTTTAGGAAATCCGTAAACATTGCCATGCACCACGCTGCAGCTGTATTACTGCTGTATATCCGGTAGTTTGATGCCTGGGTTTTCAGTTCGGAGTCGAGCTGCGGAGACACAGGCCGGTGCAAATAGGAATTAAACTAGGCGGCTTTTATACGAGTGAAGGTTTGAGGCTCTTAGACGCTGCAGCTGATAGCCACAACATAGGAACCCCATGCCTTATCTGAAGTCCACAACCTATACATAGGCTACTAAAAATAAACAGTGGGAGTCAGTCCTCCCTCACTAGTTTCTTGTTACTGCACAAAGGCAGCAATAGCAGCAAATGTAACAGAAACGCAAACCGTAGAAAATGTAAACACATCTAATCTAACTGTCATAGGACTTAAAAAAAAAAAAAAAAGAAGCAAGAATTGTGTGGGTTAGTATATTGTGTTTATAGTTTTAGGCAAATCTATATTGTTATGTAAATGTTTAAATGTTAGTAAAGCTATACCACCAAAACTAAAAGGTTGTCCCAAGACCCTGAACCACTTCTAAGCAGAGTGCAAACACAGCTCAGGAGAACGGAGGGTGATGTAGAGTGAACTGAAGTCCTAAAGAGATGGACTGTGATGCTCTAGCTATCATTCCCAGCATGAAGTCAGAATGACAAGGCACATGCTATTAAGCAGCCCCCCCCCCCCCCCCCCCCCCCAAATGTAGTGCTGCCCTGATGGCTGCCCAGGTGCTGTAATGCACAGTCTGAATGAATGACATAATCAGCTTCTCTGTGTGTGTGTGTGTGTGTGTGTGTGTGTGTGTGTGTGTGTGTGTGTGTGTGTGTGTGTGTGTGTGTGTGTGTGTGTGTGTGTGTGTGTGTGTGTACACAGCTGGTACACAAAAACAAACGAGCCATACGGTGAGCAACAGAACAAGAGCCCTGACTGGACAGTCTGCTGAGGTGCGTCCTGTGGCCGTGTCACAGGAATCAAAATGGGTGAGTTGGATTATTCTGAATGTCAAATCTCACAGTGATTCAGTGCCAGTAGATTAAACCGGGCCATCGGGTTGGCACACGAGTTCAAATGACCAGCTCGGGCCCAGCTGCTGTCGATGGTGTATCCGTTCGGTGACCTCGCATCGTTAACCTATTAACACTGCCGTGCTTTCTGCATCAACTAGTTCTACACTTGGTAAGACCTAAGTAAGTGAAATCTAAACATTCAAGAGACCGGGGTCTGGAACACCTAGATTCCCGTTCTGAGCGACCACTTCAGGTAGGATGTTGTTGTTGTTTATGGGGGTGGAGGTGAGGCTGTTGTTGTCTCGCGCCAACATGTAGGCGGCCATAGTCTCAGAAGACTCCGACGATGGCAAAAAGGAACTGGGCTGGGACGGGCGCACCCCCTGGGAGGGGTGCTGCTGCCCCTCTAGGGCGTCACTTGAGCGTTTGGACGAGTCGTTGTCTGAGTCGAGGTGTGCGAGCTTTTCCATCCAGACGCGGAAGCGCTCCTCAGTCTGACGTTGCATCACAGCAAATCGTGTCATGGCCTCCTCCAGAACACTGCCGATGCCGTTCCTGTCCCACGAACTGGTGTCCAGCAGCCCATGAATCTGGGCGCCCACTCTGGATCTCTCCGACGCACGTCTGAAGCCAGCTTTAAAGACATTGAGGCCAAGCCATAAGAAAATACAGTAGCACTGTCATGCTTCGGAGGTGGACTTTTGTATTAAAGAGAAAAATGACAGTTTGTTTTTTTTGGTTACGTGCAGATCGACTCTTTCATGCTGATGGACTACATCATGCAGTTGAAGCACTCAAATCTGTGTGCGGGATGTAAAAATGGTTGAAAACATTTCATGTAGTGCGGATCCCTAAAGAGAGAGGACTGGATGTCTCGGGCGACTGATTTAGTGACCGTGATTTGAAAAATGTGTTAGAGACTTTGAGGCAAAAACACCCATTTGAAGCAAATTCATTATGAAACTATGATGAAGGACAAAAGATACGTTTAACTATATTTTCTGCTAAAAACTTCGATCATCTTAAAATATACCGTAGGGTTAGTATCAGCCAACATGGGCACAGCGTAGCGCTCCTGGAACAGAAACTTAACGCTAGATGAACTAGCTCCATTCTGGAAACACACAAGTGAACTGAACTACTCAGTTAAAAACACACCACCAGCTAAATTATGATTTTAACAAAAAAGGAAAATCAGTCTACCAGAACCAAACCAAAATGTTATATTCTAGGAAAATGCAATCTCAGTGAAAAGATCAGCCTAAAGTAAATGAACAGACTTCAACAGCAGCAGCAGGCCTGGAAATACCACCCAGCTAGTAGTTACTTATAGAACTCAACCCACCGACGACGTTTCTGCATCAGGAAACGTCAGTCAGAGCCGTATATCCATTCACATCTTCTAGACGATGACACAAGAGCTATGCGACAGGTCAAAGGTGCTACAGAACTCGTTACAGAGAAGAGATCCACCCGTTTGCGAGACAGTGACGAGTATGATGGAGCTACGGAATATTCAAAAGCTGCAGGATGTACTAAATGCCTGGTAGTCTTAAGGTGCTACAGACAGTCACTGAATATAAATCGTTTGAATTGACTTTTAAGCATTCTGATAGAAATGGCACGTCCGATATGATCGGGTCTAAACTCGCAGGCGTAAGACTATATTTCTACCAGCACACCAGCACTTAACGGCAACTCGGACTAACAGTGCGATCACACACCATTCACTGTCTATTTACAGCAAAGGCCGAGGATATAAACGGCCCATTGTTGAACTGCAGACCTCGCAATGTAGGTTAGATTAACACAACTCCGTTTCTACCGTTCCACGAGTTGAAGAACGTCCACTCGACCTCCACAGCATGCAAACGAGGAGACAAAGTTCTACAAGAACCAAAAATTGAATTACTAGAGGTGATGGTCCTCCTAAACACACAGACTATCTGTCCAAAAACAGGGTGAATGAAGAGATGGAGTGAGAAAATAACACCAAAAAAAAGAAAGTGATTGGATAAAACAAACACAAAAAGCGGTGCTTGCACAGATCTGTTATTGCAAAGGCTCTCTACAGCCCCATTACATGTTCTTACTATATGTGGCAAGAGAACACTCTGATTTGGCTTGCCTGATTTTTTTTTTTTTTTTTTTTTTTTTTACATCATGCAGGCAGCCTCATATTATAAATCTGTGTTAGACTGATTTGCTTAGTCATACACTGTAGGCCTATATGTTTGTATATCATTATGTGATCGGGTTTTACGGTGGACATCTAGGTGGCTGCTACTGTTACCCTGTACTACTACACGATGGTAGGAGTACTCTGCTATAAGCGTGTGTTGTGAACATCGGATGTTACCTGTAATATCTGTCTTGATTGTCTTGCTACCTCCTGAAGTGTCATCGTCCTCGTCCTCAGAGGAGCTAGTGCTGGAGTCGCACGTGAGCTCGCTGTCACTCGTACTGCTGTCCTGCAGCAGGTTATACTTCTTCCGCGCTGCTGCCTCCCGTTTTTGCCTCAGCAAACGCATTCGCTCCTTGTGTTTCTGGCTACGGTGACCTTTCACTTTTGCCAGCTTTCCATTGGTTTGTTTTTCCTGCCCTCCAGCTGCTACCAAGGTGGGCTGGCAACGATTTTTCTTTGCAGCCATCGCGTTAGGCAGCACCTCGCTCTCTGAGCGTAACCGCCGGGACTTCCTTCCCCCTGTTGATGACGACTGCCTTCCTGCTGTCTGCCCAGGATCATTCGCAGCTTCCATGTTGCCCTCTTCGTCTTTTCCAGTGGGAGGAGCAGCGCCGTCTTCCCCTGAGGAGAGCGTGTCCGAGTCAGCGAGGTGGCCACTGGACGAGGGGGAGAGCATGCAGTTGTTTGAGGAGTCGCTCTCATAGATATGACGAGATACGGGCTTGTCGCTCCCTGTAGAGGCATGCTGGGACTCTGGGGAGTCTCGGCGGAGCTCCTTCATCAGGCATGGCATGGATAGGAGACTCTGCTCACCCTCTGTATTCAACGGGCTGTCTCCCTCCTTTCCCCTCGGCGGTGAGCTGGTACTGGTGGTGGCGGCCTCTGATTTTAGATGCTCGTCCTGAACAGAGCCTGTGGCTGATAGTGCTTCATCAAGGCACTCTGGGGGGCACTCAGCATCCACAAAATCCTCTGCCTTGTCTGAGTCAGCCATCTTCATGCTAGTTGAGCCCAGAGCCCAAAGGTCCAACAAACATGGACCAATGTGCCTGGACTGGAGCTCACCTGCTGGAGGAAAAACATATTACTAATTACATGTCGCAATCTAAATTCTGTGCAAGAGGCTGGGTGTCTGACAGCATAGGCAATAAATAAGGGCATTATTAAATAATGTGGACATACAGAAATATGATCACAATGGTCCCAAAATGAAATATTCCTTTTAAAACATGTATATCTCAAGTTCAACTGTGTACGTATACAATGGTAGTATTATAACAGTATCTGTCCCTCCTTTACAAACTCTTGAGTTAGACATATTCTGTGCATTTTGTACTGGGTTAACATGTTATATAACTGACTGTTCACATACAAAAAACAAATCTCTCTAAATTGTATGCAACAATTTGGCCAGAATTTGCCGTTAGCGATATTGCTGGTGTCAAATTGGCGTTAGCTAGCTTCTACTTTTACGTCTCAAACAGCCTGCGTAACGTTACGTTCTCATAAAAGTCCGCTGAACCTCCCCAGCCACGTTAAACACAACGTGTGCACTACGAGATACCTATTGATGGTTGAATTACTGACTTTAATGTGAGTTAGTTGGATCTGTGGCTAACTGGAGAGCTAACACAGGCTTGGATCCAGACGCTCCTTTTAGCTGCGTAGTGAAGCTAACCTCGGTCATAACCTTACACCCTGCAGCGGACTTGGCGAGAAGAAGACATGTCATTTGTAAATGTTCAGGTTGCAGGACAGCTGCCTCGTAAGACCCTAAAAATGGAAGCCGTATCTAGCCACCCAGGGGCGTCACAAGCAGGATAATGTCAGCAGCTAACGGCTAACGCTAACTCAGTCAAAGCGGTAGCAGACTTAGCATTTCAGCTAAGCTAGTTACAACTTACCGCGGCGTTAGTTATATTCTTCTTTTCCCAGTGTCGGACTTTTCAACATCTTCGGTATTTTGTAGCCTCTTTGATTAACGATGGATGGACAATGCACTGCTAAATACACTTTACTTCTTTACAACTTGAATATAATTTGAACGTGTTTTTGGCGCAGTGCGCTCGCACCTTTCGCGAGCCCAGTTAGCCGTTAGCTGTGTATATATTTTAAAATGTCTCCATCAGCCGTCCGTCTCTCACAAAGCTAAATGCGTCACTTCCGGTCTTTTCCTAATGGTCGAGCGCCCCTATGGGCGGGATGCTAATAATACAGGAAGTGGGAATACTGCAGGAGAGGACTGGTTGTGGCCTTAGGGCACAACGGAGAAGTTTGAATTTCCTTAAGTTAAGACAAAACAATGAGGGTTTGCTGACCATACATTTACTCAAGCACAGTATTTAACTATATATACAGGACAGCTGCCTCACACTGTATTTCAGAGGTAAATATCATACTGTTATCTCCACTATATTCGTCTGACAACTAGTGAGAGAAAAAAACTGATCATCTTCCTGACTTTATTGAGAATAATCAAGATATTAATACAACAAATGCGTAGCTAGATCTTGATCATCCTGATGTCACACATTACTTTTAAAAAAGCGTTTCTACCATAAACCATAATCTATATTTTTGGTGCAACTTTAATTAAAAATCAGGCAATGTAAACACATCTTAAACAAGAAAACATACTTCTGTGAAATAATATATTATTTCTCGTAAAATGTTCAGAAGTAAAATACATATTTAGATGGGTCATGATGATATAATTATAGTAATAAGTAAACACACATCTATTTATAAATATATCTTATTGAATTGAATTAATAGTTCAATTATTTTTACTGTCAGCATTGTTCAATACCTCATCAATATAATACACACATTGACCTATTTATCGCTTTTGTATTTACTTGTTTTTAAATATAAGAAAGAGAAAATGAACAAAAGAACACAGTAGTTTTATTTTGAAGTACTTCCGGGTTACTCTGACCTTTCTACACGTCGGTTGCCGTGTCCGCCATCCTTCTCTGCCGGCTCCGGGAGCAGGATCGACCACACAGGACACGAATATGCTGTCGGTACGGGTCGCGGCGGCTCTTGCCCGCAGTCTGCCTCGACGCGCTGGACTCGTAAGCAACAATAACTTCTTTCATGTTTACGTTTGTGTCGACTTCCTTCAGGAAATCCCGCTTTTTGGGGGTCTAATTCATAAATCATGGCGGTGCACCGCAGGACAGCGGGCCCTTCACTGATAACTTTTGTAGCTGATAGACGGCAACAAGCAAGACAGTACTGACCATTATTAAGGGTGACTAGTTGATCAAATTGACCAGTGAGCTATAATGCATTATCAATGGACTAAAGCGCAGTAAAGACCAATGTAATTTGGAAATTGAAGGTCAGTTTTCATGCTAGCTTTCATTGCAAATGCATTTGCCAGGCTAAACTTTGCACATGTGTTTATGTGCGTGTTGGATATTACACTGTTCTGGCTAAATGTTACTGGGGAGGACTTGTCCCGTGTCCCTGCAGACTGCATGACCTGTGGCCCAACTCAATGTTGTAGAAATAGAGAAATTAATATACTAATGTGACATTTGAGTCACAGCCAAGCTGATCTGTTTCTCTGACAAACAGAAACAACACTTTCTGCTGTTTGTTTTCAACACACATTTAAAAGCTTCTTGAAAGGACGACTTATTGCCGGGATGTTGTATTTGTTTGCTTAATGAAATAGAAACTGCTAGACTTACTCGCTCAGTATAAAATGTGTGTCTGTTCTTGTTTCCATTGTCTCTAAAGGTATCCAAGAACGTTGCTGCAGCGTGTGTAGGAGTCAAGAATCTACACACCACCCACCCATGCTTCCAGAAAATAGGTCAGTGTTTCTGGAAATGAATGAATTGTTAAAAAGTTTCCCCACAGGTTTTTTTTTGTTAATCTTTTCCAAACGTTACAGGCACAGCCGAGGTGTCGTCCATTCTGGAGGAGAAGATCCTCGGCGTTGACCACGGCGCTGACTTGCAGGAGACTGGTCGCGTTCTGTCCATCGGCGACGGTATCGCCAGAGTGTACGGCCTGAGGAACGTGCAGGCAGAGGAGATGGTGGAGTTCTCCTCCGGCCTGAAGGTGAGACCGACCATGTGACCCTTAGACGGAGCGGGTTGAGGCTTGTTTGAGAGGATTGGAGTCGGAGGTAATCGGTAAACGGCAACGCCGACTCCGTAGCCGCAGTGAGAACCCAAGTGTAAAAACACCGTATAGAAGACGAGAATAAAGGACTTTCCTAACTTGTTTTGTGCTCTTCTCTTATCCAGGGCATGTCTTTGAACTTGGAGGCGGACAACGTTGGCGTTGTGGTGTTTGGTAACGACAAGCTGATCAAGGAAGGAGACATTGTCAAGAGAACAGGGGCCATTGTGGACGTGCCGGTCGGTGAAGAGCTCCTGGGCCGTGTCGTCGATGCTCTGGGAAATGCTATTGATGGAAAGGTCAACGATAATACTAATACTCTGTATTTTTATAATGCATAGGATGCATCACAGAGTGCTTTATACAGAAGCCAGTAATCACGGTATTTACTCGAGTCCTTTTCGTTCCACTGTGTTCCCTCACAGGGCCCCCTCGGCTCCAACACCCGCAGACGTGTGGGTCTGAAGGCCCCGGGAATCATCCCCCGCATCTCCGTGAGGGAGCCAATGCAGACCGGCATCAAAGCCGTGGACAGCTTGGTCCCCATCGGTCGTGGTCAGCGTGAGCTCATCATTGGCGACCGGCAGACCGGGTAAGAAGAGGACTCTGCTCAAAGGGAATACGTGAACACACGGCGGCGTTTGATGTTGTTCCCGCTGCCGCCCAAATGCAGCCACAGCAATGGAAGTCAAATACTGACTATTGCAATATATCGTGTTAAGCTAAAAGCGCATCATGGCTGCTTTTAAATTCCGAATATTCACACAGGACTTCCGCACATGATGGATCAGTGTTTTTTAAATTTGTGTTGCAGCAAAACCGCGATCGCCATCGACACGATCATCAACCAGAAGCGCTTCAACGAAGGCACCGACGAGAAGAAGAAGCTGTACTGCATCTACGTCGCCATCGGCCAGAAGAGGTCCACGGTGGCTCAGCTTGTGAAGAGGCTGACCGACGCGGACGCGATGAAGTACACCATCGTGGTGTCCGCTACCGCCTCCGACGCCGCTCCGCTGCAGTACCTGGCTCCCTACTCCGGCTGCTCCATGGGAGAGTACTTCAGAGACAACGGCAAGCACGCCCTCATCATCTACGACGACCTGTCCAAGCAGGTGAGTCTTGTTTGGTCGGATTGTTGAAACTGCAGTTTTGCAGATCGACGTCAACCTTTTGCGTGTTTCCTTTCTGCAGGCCGTCGCCTACCGTCAGATGTCCCTGCTGCTGCGTCGCCCCCCCGGGCGCGAGGCTTACCCAGGAGACGTCTTCTACCTGCATTCCCGTCTGCTGGAGAGAGCCGCCAAGATGAACGACAACTTCGGCGGCGGCTCCCTTACGGCGCTCCCCGTTATCGAGACCCAGGCCGGCGACGTGTCGGCCTACATTCCAACTAATGTCATCTCCATCACCGACGGACAGGTGAGAGCGCGACGCGTCGACTCGCCCCCCAAGCCAAGTCCTGAACCCGGTTATTAAATGCTGTGTCCCTCACTCAGATCTTCTTGGAGACGGAGCTGTTCTACAAAGGCATCCGTCCGGCCATCAACGTCGGTCTGTCTGTGTCGCGTGTCGGATCGGCCGCCCAGACCAAGGCCATGAAGCAGGTCAGCCTTTCCTGTGTAATCGCTCATCTCGCAGCTTTAATATCACAACCCATGTCACCGATTTGTGATTTATTGATTTCTGTCCCATCACCAGGTGGCTGGTACCATGAAGCTGGAGCTGGCCCAGTACCGTGAGGTGGCTGCCTTCGCTCAGTTCGGTTCTGATCTGGACGCTGCCACTCAGCAGCTGCTGAATCGTGGCGTTCGTCTTACCGAGCTCCTTAAACAGGGGCAGTACTGTGAGTGTTCACAGTTGGTATTTCCCTTTTTTAAAAGGCATCTCTTTCATTGGACGGCTGTCTGATGTTTTGAGACCGTTTGTTTGTGTTTCAGGCCCGATGGCCATTGAGGAGCAGGTAACGGTCATCTACGCCGGCGTGAGGGGACACCTGGACAAAATGGAGCCGAGCAAGATCACCAAGTTCGAGAAGGGCTTCCTGCAGCACGTTCTGAGCCAGCACCAGGACCTGCTGGCAGCCATTAGGTAAGCGAAAGAGCGTCTGGGCATTTCAAATGTTACGTTGTAGTTTCATGTTCAATGCATTTTATAACCGATCTCCACTTGATTGCAGGGCTGACGGACAAATCTCTGAGGCGTCCGATGCAAAACTCAAGCAGATAGTGTTGACTTACCTCTCCACCTTTGAGTGAAGCGCTGCTTCTCGTTCTGGTGGTTTTTCATGTTCACTGTAGTGAAACAGTCAGTTATACTTTCTATGAACTTATAAAACAAAGTGGCACTTGATCTTTAATGTACAGATATCTCGTTCACAGAGAATAAAGTATTCCATCTAGTCGACTCATCGCCTCTTTGTCTCTGTTCAGAGCACGGCTGTCTTTGTTTGAAGTTTGTCTGTTGAAGCTGCTTTTATGGTTCAAACGTCTTCCATGTTAATAACTGGCTCAAGGCATCCTGGTGTTCACCTTTTCCCGTTTGTATTTAAGGCACCAGGTTCTCTAATACTCCTCAATGTAGTGTAGAGTAAAGGCACAGTACTGGTTTATCTACTTGAATCAGCCTAGAGGGGTTAACATGTAACGCTGAGGGCAAAATCCAAAAACTACAGCGCCCTCTGCTGGTGAGGAGTGGAACATGACAGATTTCTAAATCACAAATCCTATTAAGATGTAGTAACTTAAATATGTTTAATGGTACAGACCAGTAGAACAGGCAGTTTTAAAGAGTAATATTACTTTTTCTATTTCTGTAATTTGCATTGTGTGATAATAGTTTATTCAGAAAGATAATCAAGAAGCACTTAATTCTAAATGAGTCTTTATTACAGAGTGAATCAAAACATTTAAATCAATAGAAGTGAGAATAAATATTAATGTGAATGGTTCATGAAATCCAGAACTGCCCTGTTAATAAATAAATATGAAATGGGGACTAATTTAGATAAACATAAGTGACAAAGTGCATATTTCACAATAACACAAGTGAAGGTGACAGTAAACATTTCACAAGTTGAACAAATTCAGTGGCGGAGTGAGTTCTTATTTAAAAATAGTGATAATAAGTGAGACAATAAATAAAATAAATTAAGACTAAAGCACAAGACTAAATAAATAATTAAAAATAAATTAACATTAAAAGATAACACGCAACAGCTGGAACATTTTACACCCAGTACTGTTTGGTGTGCACTGCGGGTCTGTGGTGTTTGGGTAGATTGTTCTGTTTGACATAGCAAGGGTCATAATAGTCCCACTCCAGGGCCGAGGCCAGGACGCCGTTGGACAGACCGTCGCTGTCTGACAGAATCCGCAGAGAGACGCCTGAGAAGAAATCAAGAGGGTACATCAGAACCTCTGCATACATCTAGTAATACATCAATACACTACCCTAGTGATGTAGATATACCTGTATGTCACTTACAGGTAGCATTCATCCAAGCAAGACAACAACGTTTGTGTTCATCACTGTCCCCCCCCCCCCCGTCTGCTTGTTTTTGGTGCAGCATTAGTTTTGAACGGTGGCCATGTTGGCTACGGTGCAGCTGAAGGAGACTGAGGTTTACCTGCACTCGCACCGAAGTCGCTGTCCAGTCCAGGACCCACTGCGGATGTGTTCCGGTAGGAGGCCTCTGAAGGCGGGTCGGTGAACTCGCACTCCATGCCCACCTCGTCAAACATAACATCTGTCAGCATCCGGAGAGTACTGCTCCGACGAAGACGACCCACATGTTCCGTCTCCTGCTGTGGACAAAGACATAGACCTCACGCTTAAGTTTGTGCTTTATACTGGAGGTTTGACATTCATTTCTGTTACTCTAAAGTAATAAAGTGACAGTTTTTAATAGATGTATTGGTCTTCACTTCTCGTCATCTGCCCTGTAAGTCAATTGTTTTTTGGTAATATTCAGCTCTAAAGCAAATATCAACTAATAAGGGCCTGAATGTGGCTCCTGCTTTATCAGGAGATCTAGTTGACCGTCACTGTTTCTCCTGTTTGATCACATTAGAAACAGGAACACCAGGGCCAGATATTATTCCAGGACTAATGCACACATTGAGCAGAAAGGACAGGAGGCCAAGTAGTCTAGTCCGGCCATGCTTCAGTACAATTAATAGAATTTGGCATCACTGGCCTTAAACCCAAAGCATTGTCAAAATGAAACTTTGTTTTGAATGTTTTTGTTTCCTGCAGATGTTCCTGACTAGATATCCACTAATCCACGGTGGACTCATTAGGCCTCTTCCTGGTTATTTTACAGTTATTAACACTGACAGTGTGTGAGGACCACTCACCGTGGGAGAGTTTGGCGGAACAAGGTTCACTCTGGCTTCAGCCTCTGAACCACTGGACTGCGGTAAAACCGGCGCGCTTTGACACCACCCCGCTTTACCGGTGCTGTCCATCCGTGATCCGGAGGGCAGGTTCAGTCTCGGGGTGAAACCTGCAGCAGAGGAGGTGGCCCGGATGGTGCTCGGTGCCCTCGTTGACCCCGAGCCGGTGGCGCCATCTGGCATCAGGAGCCGGATCCTGTGATCCCCTCCGGCCCTCTCCCTGGACGAAGCCCTGGACGAGGTGACGGGATGCGGCAGGACGGGCTCCGATAGAGACATGTAGGCTCTCCTCTCGGGGAAAGCCACGTCCGACACTCTCCTGACTCTCTGCAGGGTGGACTGCAGAAGCATCTCCTCCGCGTCCTCTCGCGTGCGCCTGTGCTTCTTCTCCGACAGGATCAGCAACTTGTAACCCAGGAACAGGCAGTTCAGCAGCAGCAGAATGACCACAAAAGGTATGAGCAAAAGAACCACTAAAGTCAGGTTTGTCACAGGGAAACCCTCCGTCACGTTTGATTGTGTGGTCAGACTTATCTGCGACATTTCATCCCATAAAGGCGGAATTTTGGAGAATCGCTGATCTCAACTGAGGTTCCACGTTGCCTCTGAGCGCACAGGTGTGTCGTGTGTGTCAATCAATGTGGACTACTTTGCGTTTTGAAAGTATTGTCTTTATGTTTGATCTATTAGCAACACGCCAGGCTTCTTCTCACATGCACAGAGTCTCCAAACGGGACCGTTGTCTCTCCCCCCTCGTGTCTTCATCATCGTAGACCAACACTGTTGGTGTTAACAAAGCAACGGCTCGATCTGAGGCGACCATGCAACGCGCGCTCAGTTGGCAGCCACATAAATTACAGATCAACAGGTGTGTCCTGTTATGTGCAGGACGTGATCACCGCTAGATGGCAGCAGGTGACCAGACTCCTGCAACGCTGCAAAGTTCTGCAGCGTGAGATGTATGCATGCTTTATTTTATGGACTTTAATGTCTGATAGTTAGTTGAAGGCTGGTGTAGTCCACTTTAACACATGTTTATCCCAAAAGAACAGCCGGAGAACAGAAGTCAAATTGTGGATTTTTCTTTATTTTTCATGCTTTTTTCAAACATGTCTATGTCAGGTAATGATACATCAACTGCTGGCTCGTCGCAGAATATATATATATATATATATATATATATATATATATATATATATATATATATTTATACAAACATTTCAAATAATTCAATAGAACATTTGACAGATGAATCTCTCTTAGAGACAACTTTTTTTTTGCATTTTGTACACAAAGTAGATCCTTGTACACAAGTATATTTTGCTATTGTAATAAATCAATGCAAAAGATCAGTCATATGAGCACCATATAACCATAGTAAAGTATTTTTTTTTGTTTTTGTTTCTACCACTCGTGTTTAAAGAAGTCTATACAGACTTGAATAGCACACGCTGATATCCTGCTATAGGCCTGCAGGTGTAACAGCGCCGCTAACCTTTTCATTCAAGAGAAAGGCTGCTGAGTCAATGGACGCCCTCGGATACCAAAGACCCCATTGGTCAGATCTGAGCTCACTGCTCCTGTGGCATCGTCATCGTCGTCGTTGTGTGTCCTGCCTGCAGAAAGTCGTCTCCTCACCGAACTACAAGTCACTTAAGCGCCGCCTGCCGTCTCCAAACACAATAAGAGGTTGTGAGTGGTTGTGATACTAGCACCTCGGGCAACAAGGCCGTGATTGTGAATTGATAAGAACAACCACACACACACACACACACGTGGTGATGCTGTGTCAATCAGGTGGCTGAGTTAAAGCAGACTGGCACTAGCACTGGGCCAGGCTGTGCTTGATGATCTCGCGAGACTGCGGCGGGATCCTGTCGGGGAAGAGCACCTGGAACTCCACCACCAGGTCGCCTCGCTGAGACGGGCTCTTGGGCAGGGGCAGACCCTCGCCCCGAAGCCGCCGGACGGCACCTGGTTTGATGACATCGCTGCACGGTAGAGGCATCATCCGGTTGTCAAGTGTTGGAACGTTAACTGTGCAGCCGCAGAGAGCCTGGAGAGAAGGACAAAAAGAAAAAGTTAGTTTTGTAGACCTGGTGTATATTTAGAACAAGTTTCATAACGCTTCCTCCCTGGCCTCCTTGTGACTGGAATGAAGCACGCTTGGAACAAAAATCAATTAAATGCCTGATCTTTAAAAGTGTCAAGTTACATAACGGATAAATATGGAGCGTCTGTCTTTCTAAAAGCTTGACGGTTTTCTTGTGTTATGCAACAAACCGGTGCCACAGATGAGATAATCGCTGGCCCTATTTGCAGCTTCTGTGTGGGAGTTAAGTGCTTTGGTGACTGAAGGGAGCCATGGGAAGATGGAGGGAGCTCTTTGAAATGCCACTCACTGTGACTGCTGCACCCTGCTAATCTGTGTGTGGGTTGGTAGAAGTGAGAGCCAGAGATGGAGCGAGCCAAAAAAGCTGCCTCTCTGCCCGCCTTGTAGAGGCAGCGGAGTCTGCAGCACACATAGTGGCTGAGAGGGAGAGTGGAGTGTGATTCGCGGGGGCGGTCAGCGCCGAGGCTAAATTTAGCTCCTGCTCCCTCTCTCTCTCTGCAGGGGCCGGTGAGGTAACGGAGGCAGGCTGCTGCTGCTCTGTTAGCGGGGGTCTGTCAGCCCATTGTAAACTGGGGGGGCTCAGATGCCTGGAAACAGAACACCGTGTTCTGTCCTCAGACTCTAATCAAAAGGAGATCCCCCTCTCTGAACTTGGCAGGGATCAAACTTTGTGGCTTAAGTCGCATTGAGGTGTCTCTGTAATCGATTTCCTCTGGCGTTTCAGCGAACGCATCATTCTACAGTTATGTAAAGGAGAAGAAGCGGTGGATGGATTTTCGCCTTTCTCTGAGTAGGTGTAGGCGGTTGGCAGTGACATAGTATGTCTACTTATAGGCCCGTCATGTGTTTCATAATAAATCAAGAGTAATGGCCTTTTGTAGGAGTCAAACTCTAGACCTTTAAGGCTGAAATGAAGGCACTGAACTCACCTCCTTGAGGGTGATCTTGGCGGTGAAGACGATGTTGGAGCCGTCTCTCTTGTACTGCGTGTGCTCCTTGTCCCTGAGAATGAAGGTGATGTCGGCAGGGGTGTTGTTGGGCGTCTCGTCTCCCTCCCTGGGGAAGGTGATCTTGGTCCCCGCTTTCCAGCCTTTCTTCACCACCACGTTCAGCACCTTTTCCTCGGAGCGCAGGCTGCGTCCGTCGGGGTTGAGGCGGCTGCGGGTGATCTTCACATGCTTGGTGCAGCCCTGCATCACCTCGTCCAGGGTCACCAGCAGATCGTGCACCACCTCGTCGCCCTGCAGCCGCCGCTGGCCCCTCCGCAGGCCGCCGTCGCTGCCGGAGAACCCGCCCACGTGGCTGAAGGGGAACCGCCTGAAGGGGTTGAAGAGGTCCTCTTCGCCGTCATTGTCGTTGCCAAAGAAGATGTCGAAGTGGTCGGAGCCGTGGAAGAAGGAGGAGAAGGTGGCGTGGGGATCGGTGTGGTTATTGCGGAAAGCGTTGCCTTGGCCCGCCGTTGACATTCCATTTTTCAGACCTAAAAACACAGAAAAGAGAGAAAGAGTTCATTTCTATTCTATTATTGGTGCTTCTTCAACACAAGTTCTCCCTCTAGAAGGTTTACTCATCATCAGCTCTTTAGGAGTTTTCTTTAAAAACTCTTAAATTGCTGAATAATTTATCAGCTGCACATGTTGAGCCGGTTTATTAGGGGTGGAAGTGTTTCAGTCCTCCCACTGCAGATCAGTATTTAGCCTTAATGAAGGCATGAATAGTTAATGCACCAGCCTATCCTACAGTAACCAGCCAGATGTCCGTTACTGTTTGAGCTGTTGAAATGAAATCTCACCTTCTTCTCCAAACTGGTCATAGATGCTTCTCTTCTTGGGGTCGGTCAGGACCTCGTAGGCCTCGGCGATCTCTTTGAACTTGTCCTCAGCATCCGCATCGCTGTTCTTGTCTGGGTGGAACTTGAGAGCCATCTTCCTGTAGGCCTTCTTGATCTCATCTTCATTGGATTCAGGGATGACACCCAGGACTTTGTAGAAGTCCTTGCCTGTGGGCTTGATGGCCAGGCAGGGCGTGTCCTGCTCAGACTTGGTGCTTTCCTGTTTAAAAAAAACGAGAACAATGAGGGTTTAGAACATTTAGTTGTCATCATTTGTTGCATATCAATTTGAAACCTCATAATGACTATGGTGCATGCTGCGAGAAGGCTAATAATGAATAAATACATTTCTATATCCAGCATCTAGAATACAAAACAGGAGGGTTCATGTACTGGACGCCCTCCACAGCAACTGCTGCACAGTATCTATTAATATGCAGAGAAATGATCCCCCGGCATATAGAAAACACCCTTATCTCCGTGCTGCTGTGCAACTGCATATAATCCATGAATTGTATAAACTGGTGCACAACACAACGAGAGAGAGAGAGAGAGAGAGAGAGAGAGAGAGAGAGAGAGAGAAAAGAGGAAGTCATGAGGGGAACAGATTTCCCCCAACTACCGAGATTCTCTGCAGCGATTGGCTGAACCCGAGTCAGCGACTCCATAGCAACAGAAATAAGTCAATGATCAAATACAAGAGAGAGATGCATCTATGATGTTTTACAGCGGATTGACTAATATAATATAGCTTGTAAAACATTTAAAAATTCTCTTTTTAAATAGTGATTTAAAATACAGTTAAATACAGTTAAATAATCTCATAAGTGTACTTACCGCTGATGATGATGAGCCCGAGCTGTCACCTCTGTGCATAACTCGCACTTTGCACTTGACATTGACATTTTTGTGCTTAACCCCGAACTGAGTCCAGATGAGAACCATGGTGCCGGTCGGAGTGGGTTTGTTTGAGCTACTGTCGCTGTCCTGGTGCTGAAATCGCTCCTCGTTTCGTCCTGTCTTGAGCTCTCCTCGGCTCTCTGTTAAATACCACCGCGGCAGCTCCGTTACTATACACTCACCCGCCCACGCAGCGTGACCGAGCTTTCCCCGGATCCGCCCATTTCCTACCGCGCGGCAGGGGATGCCGGTGTCCTCAGACCGCTCGGCGGAAATCCATTGGTGCTCCGGCGATGATCACGCGGATGTTGCAGCCTCCCCGCTCCATCTTCAGGCTTGTTTCCGGAGTTCTTGAAGGCAGAGCCGAGCAGACAGTCACGACACAGTGTTTTTATTTTTTGTATTATTTCACAGACTGAACGGAACAACCAGACATGCAGTCAAAACGACCCTGCTGTCTGTCCAGACAGCTGCACCTGCTCAGTGTCATCAAATGACTTTTCACGCCCACGCGTTTTAAATGTTAAGGCTACGTAACTCTGCTGTGGATGAAAGAATGCAGAGAATCATTAGTGGGAGATTCGACTTCAATTCAGTGAAATAGCACCAGCAGTGGAAGGAATATTCAGGTCTTTTACTTAAACAAAAGGGAAGAAATACCCAATTAGAAGTAAAAGTCCTGCATTCAGAAAGCCCAGAAGTATTCTCAACCAAATGTACTTAAAGTATCAGAATGAAAAGTACTCATTCTGCAGAGAATGATGTAACTGATGCACCTCTAGATGTCAATAAGAGGTAGAGGAGGAAGAACTTGTTCACCCTGTAATTAAGCAGAATTCAAAGTGTAGAAAATGACAACGTTGGAAGTTTACACTGACGCACACTAATGGTTTTCAGGTTTATTTCCTGAAGCTGAAAATTGAACTGGGAGCCAATCTGCTCTGTTAATTGAGTTTCAGTGAAAAGGTCACAACGCTTTACAGCGGCTGTAGTGATGTACTGGTTCTTGTATCCATTAGATTGTGCAGCTGCGCATGTAAATACTTCCACCCACGTATATAGTTCTGCATAGCGATTATGTACAGCGCTACAGAAAATACATGCAAGCCAATGCAAATGAGCCGTTTAATAACCATCAACGGTGGAGGGAGGGGGCAGCTTCCAGTTATGTAATTGAAATGTGTGAGACCTTGTGTTTTTTTGGTGAGTGCTCACATATCCTGCTCCTGTGAAAACTTAACATATCACCTCAAAATCGTGTTGACTGACGGGAGGATGCTGATTGCCTTCCAGAAACAGTAATGAACTTTTTTTTTTAGAGTCCGATGAGTAATAATAATAATAACAATAATAATAATAATCCTCTGTCGTTGAACTAACAGCTAAGAAATGAACAGTCACCACTTTCAATGGAAATGTAAACAGGTTGGGTTGTTATATTACAAATGAACTCTATATAGGATTCACTTAACTTCACTGCAGCTCTGTTATGAAGCAGAGTCAAGGTGACTGTTGGGTAGTGAAACAACATAACACTGTATATAGATAATGGGTATTCATAATAAAGATTGTCCTATACTCCCAGTCGTTCAGTAAGATAGTTGTCCTCAAAAGGTTCCTTTATGTAAAGTCTGTTTTTTGAGAGAAAGAACCTCACAGACCCACGTGACGCTGCTGGTTTACAAGCCATCGCTTCATGAAGGCCGCTCTTTAGACGAAACGCAGCAAAGTCATCTGCCTGAATTCCGCTTTTGCTGTCATTGAGCAGGAGTCGGTATTTCTATTTACAGAGCGTACTACAAGACTACGAGGCGAGTGCAGCCGTGGATATGGAACATCGGTGTCACGGGGGAGCGGACATACATGGTATGCTTCCTCCGCTGTGATGCTTCGTACATCCAATGGGGGGGATGGAGTTTCTGGGGATTCTCGTGTCGTCTTACAGGAAACGGTAGACAAATTTGGGTTGAACAGTGTCGAGCCAGGAGCGTCACGCAGCAGAGAGCGGCTCTCTACATGCTATTCACAGAGTGAGAGCGCTACAGTGAATCACAGCAGCCTCTCTCTCCTTCCTGCCCACGGGAACAGTCTGACTGTGTGTTTTTGGCTGGGTTCTTTTTTTTTTTTTTTTTTTCACGCATTCACACCGTCTCTCTCATAGAAACACATACACAGTCGCCTGTCAGTCTCAGAGACAAATAATGCCAATTAAAGTGCCAAGCTGTTCCGACACAGTTATTGATAGGCGGCGAGAAGGTGGACAGCTTCCATGCAGCTTCGTTGTTCTCGAGGTGTTGTTTGGTCTTCTCACATACTAAGTAGTGGATGCACTGTCTCTGTGCAGCTGACATAATCTCTGCTTATGCAAATATTCAAATCCAGATCAAACACAGTTGATAATCCGCTCACACAGTTGCAAACATTGATGTTATGTACATAGAGTGTAAGTAGTCAAATAACTTGATCGCACAACTCTTGAGTCTTCTGGCTCAGGGCCGTGTTCATCCTAAATATGCGCAATGACAACCACAATCTATGAAAGCCACAATGCATCTTGAACCAAAATATTTACCATTATTAATCAATACAAACAGATAAACTATGTATTTATGGATGCTTTATTGAAAGGTATCTGTTTCAGAATGAAAACCCTAAAATCTCCTGGAAAAAGACGGTTGTTGTTGTTGTTGTTGTTGTTGTTGTTGTTGTTGTTGTTATTGTTGTTGTTCACGACTGTTGGTTGGCCATGTGAGCTGAAGATGAGAGATCTACTGATTGAAACTTTTTGCTCATTCGTGGACCAGATTTGGGGAGGGCCCACTGGGTTCACTGGACCTGTTTCAGGGGATTCCTGTGGGCGGTTCTGTTTTGGCGTTTAGATCATATTTTTTGTGTTGTATTGCTTTAGGCAGTTGCAAGGCTTTCTATGACGTATGTCAGGTAGTTGTTCTGTATCATGAAGCACTGCATCCTTGGGTCCATAGAGTAATGACACGCATTAGAACCCATCGCTCCGAGCCACAGGCTGAATCCCAAACGTTAAACCTTTGCAAGTGAGCAACTCAACCAAACATGCTAACCGATGTAACATTACTCAACAGTGATGTCATCCAGCTTACATGTGGTACCACTGAATATAACTGTAGAATGGATCCTGAATGATTCTTCAGAACATCATACCATTAACACCAGGTCTACTTCCCCTGCTCTTGTGCCACTCGTGCAGCTGTTGTCTTCTTTCTGTTGATAATGAACCGTATTGAAACCACAGTTATGAAACACTTTGGCCTACTTTGTTATGTGAGACTTGCTATTCTTAACTGACAGACGCTGCAGCGCTCACAAAGCCGGTGCAGAGACAAAGCAGCGTACGTGACTGTGTGTGTCGAGGCCTCCGTCTCTCTCTCTCTCTTGTCTCCGTTATGTTCTGCAGGAGCAGAGTGAGCTGCCTGCAGGGGACGGTGGAAGGTGAATCACACTGCTGTGAGCACACAGCGCTGGCACAGGGGAAGTGACACCAACCTCATCTCACACCGTCCCACTGCCAACACTTATCCCGTCCTTCAAAAGGTTGCAGGATGAATCAACGTGCAAAAGTCCACAGAAGAAAAAAAATCCTCTGACTAAGGTCAGTCTTACCTACAGGCGGCAGAAAAAGCACACCGGGGGCGTTGAGGAAAGTTTCCCTCTGCAACCACTTTGGAATATTAAGTAGAAAACAGTTTGATTTGAGGAGGTATTGGGTTCAAATTCAGGACACAGAGAAATTAGACATTCAAGAAGAAGACAAAAATCTGTCATAACAAGTCATATTTTATCACCAGCCAAGAAAATAAGACGTTCTCATTTTCAAATTCTCTCCCTGCCCTCGTCTCGCACCTTCTCCCCCGATGTTCCGAGCCTCCCACACACGAGCGGGAGTGTGACTGCCTGTTATGTGTCGCTCCGGCTAGACGAAAGCCATGTTGTGCACCAGATACCCAGACGGGCAGATGGCAATAAACACACCCAGAGATTTACTCATAAATGTAAACACCAAATGCAGACACAGACCCAGACAGAGCTCCATATATATACGTTCTATCAGCCGACATGTCGGCGGCTCCTCTTCACAGAGATCGAAATCTTCCTGCTTGAGGAAAAGAGGCGAGAGGTTGTCCTCAGAGGGAGAGATGAGGACAGAAGAGGGCCTTTGAGGACAGGGGAAGAAGAGTAAAAGCAGAAAAGGGTTTATTAAAACAAGCATCCAGAAGAGAGACGATAGGAGACGACGATAGGACAGATTGGGGCTACAGAAGGCAGTGATGGATTACGGCTGGCAGAGAATCGGGTGTTTTTGCTGGGGGAGCACTTTATGAAATCTCCCCTACAGCTCTCTGTCTGCTCTGATGAAATGCTCTGCTGCATTCTAAATCACAGCAACCACGGAAAAGTGTGGTTTGAGACGGGAGGACAGTCTAGTCGTTTACTCTGTAATGGCTCTAATAGCATCTTAAAACTACATTAAATATAATGTATATTATTTCAGACAAAGACGGTAAACATAATCACATTCCTACATTCAAATCTGCTCAGTGTTACTAGACTTACATGCAACAGAGGTGATACTCTCCTCTACTCCACAACACATGATGCGTATTCATTCCTTCTGTTCCTGTATTGGTCATCAGCTGCATTACAGATCTAGAATTGTTTACTGAAATACAAAATGTTGTTTTTGTGTTTGATTTAGCAGATGCACCTGAAACTGGCAACTCCAGTGTTGATGCTCATATGTGTGCAGCGGATATGTGTTTAAGTTAATAAGAGAATTAAGACGGTCATTGATTTAATGGTGGCTGTCCTCTTTTGCTATGAACAGATGTTCCAGATGTTCCACTCCAGTCTACTCCAGCTTTAGTTTAATTAGTACTATTACTGACACTACTGCTGGATCCCACCGTCACACCACCTCGGACGGAGATTTTTTTATTTAGTTTATGACACTTAAATGATGCATAATACTCATGTTGGTGCATGTGTGTGTGTTTTACAAAAGTCTTTCTTTAAGCCACAGTCTTAAATGAGTTTTGTGAAATTAACATTTAAATGGATTTAATTTGTACAATTTTGTTGACCATAAATAAACAGTTTTATTCACTCTACTCAGACTAATACTTCTTATGAAATTGAATTTATTATTTATGTTATATCAAATACAGTATTAAATATTCAGTAATAATGATTAGTGAATAGTATAGCTATATAAAGTATATAGTAATTTAAATTATAGTGTAAACCACAACTACAGTAGCAGTTATACTGTAAAGATGATTTACTGTAAAACAGTAAATATATTGTGAACAGGTTATATAAAAATTGTGATCTTTCCTTGCAGAGTGCTGCCCTCTGCTGGTAAAACAGCTTTACTGCATAACAAAATGTTTGCCATTTAGAAAATATTTCTCACTGAAAGGCCATCCATTTTATATAACAGACACAGTTATGTAAAAGAGTAAATATCAATACTGTACATCACTATATCCTTCAGATATTCACACTCAGACTCAGAGCTTCTCCTCTAGTGACCCAGGGATCCACTGCAGCTGCTGTCCGGTACCAACTGGACCCGTGGTTCTCTGTTCTCCTTCAGCTCGGCCTCTTCTCGGCTGCCGCTCTGCCGACCGAGCCGAGCTTTCTCTGACGCCTTTAATTGTCTCCGGTAGCGCCGGTTGTCCTCGGGGCAGGAGACCACAGACAGGGGTAGTCTGCAGATGGCCGGGATCTCAGAGGAAATGAGGAGGAAGATGAGGGTGGACAGGCAGAAAGGCCAGGTGCAGGCTGGTAACGCGAGCTGAAGGGGGGGGGGGGGGGGGGGTGTCACAGGAGAGGGGAGCGTGACACATGATGTGAGAGATATCTGGGGGATCAGATTACGTCCGTGGAGTTTCTTACTTACCACAGACATCAGCTTTGACATCGCCGCAGTCATGTATGCGCAGAAAAGTGCTGGAAGGAAACATATTCATACAGTTTTAATGAAAAGCTTTTTTTTTTTAACCTGAAGGAGGACAGTAATCAGGCTCTTCGTCAGTCTTACCACACAGCAGAGCCAGTAGATGGGTTTGCCATGTGATGACATAGAAGACCCCTCCGATGGCAACGCAGGACAGAGCGCTGTTATATCCCCACAGCCCAGAGTAAATGTCCTTGTGAGGGGCCGCAAGAGCGATTCCTGCACCGCACAGAGACGAGCTCAACGTTAAATATGAAAATCAATATTAAACCGCAAAGAACCGCACAAATGTCGGAGAAAAGTGCATTCGTCTTAAAGCCACGGTGCTGCCGCTGTAGCCTGAGCAGACACATTTTATGCAAATGTTATGGAATCTTTTTACCAGACAACATGCCAGCAGCAGAGCCCCACACGGCATGAAGACAGATAGTTGGTGAGGACAGCAGCAGGGCCAGAAGGATGAGACCTCCCGTCCACGGACTGTCGCAGCCGTACACCTGGCCAACACCAACTGGCACCGACAGGAGCAGCTGTGATGGAAAGCCTCCATTACTTACAGTTTAAAACAATCCAAGACATGGTTACCTGTGTGCAATAAGGCCGCTGTAATGGTTCAGATCGTGTGGAGGTTTTCAAAGAGCTACTGGACCAATAAGACTCCTGTCATACTTGAGAGATATTGAGGTTTTCCATGGAGTCATTAGGAGGCTGCAGATGGTCATTTGGCTGGATATCCGCCTGAAGTTGCAGAAAAAAAAAATAGGTCACATTTTCATTTGCGCTCAAGCAGCGTGCGTGTGTGTGTGTGTGTGTGTGTGTGTGTGTGTGTGTGTGTGTGTGTGTGTGTGTGTGTGTGTGTGTGTGTGTGTGTGTGCAGCTTTGTTGGTACAGCAGGGCGGTACTGCACCTGAGGAAAGTAGGGGTGATCGGCTCCTGTGGCTGCGACGTGCAGACACAGCAGCATGTTAAAGGGCAGGGTGAATATCGGGAGGTCCCATTTGATGGCAACTGAGGACAAAGCACTGGAGACAACCGGGCTGTGAACAGAAGCAGGAAATGGATTACTGAGTCTTTTTACTGGACGAAATGTCTGGGACGTCCACCGTTAGCTGACTCAGTCGGCTGTCATGAGAGGCTGCTTCTGTTTGAAATCAGGAACCCATTGTTTCAAAAGTAGATAAGAATTTCAATTGGCAACTTGCGTGCAATTAAACCAATCAGAGGACATTCAAGAGGACACTTACCACAACATGGACATGAACATATTTGGCAATAACAGCCACCAGTATCAGCTTCCTTTGGCGGAGAACACCGCCATCAGTATGCCGATCAAGGTTCCATTGTAGCCATATAAACCCACTGATATGGCTTCCCTGTGGTGAATGTGACAGATGTGCAAAAGGCAGTTAAATGGGACACACGCAGCGAAAAAGAAAGCGTAGCCGCAGGGGACACAAGTGGAAGAGACAGCGGTAATGGGAGATGCAATCCAACCTGTTTTGTCCCAGCAGAATGGCAGACACAGTGGAGACAAAGGTACCGACCAGAGCGTTCAGAGCCCACCAAGGGTTGTGCAGGAAGAGGCCGGCTGTGATGAGGAGCCCACTGAGAGGGTTGTTGACGAACATGACCTGGGCCACCCCTCTGCAAATCCAGTCCAGCAGTTGGACCACCGCAGCCTGCCCTGCCATTGACAGAAAGTGACCTCGTTCTTTCATCGTCTACATTACAAGAAGGCTTCGACTGAACCACATGCAAAATGGGATTCATTCAAATTTGCAACACTTGTATTAATTCACGTGTAACCACGTGACTTTGGAGATTAGACGGCTCTTCACCTACTTTTCACCCACTCTCTGCAGAGGCGCATGTCCCCGGTGAAGAGCCCAGCAGCTCTGCAGAGGAAGGAGCGAGTCGGAGCTCCTTCCTGTGACGGCTGGCGGCTGCTGTCCATGCTTGATGTCGTCAGTTTATCATAAGTGTCATTTCAGCAGGGGTGGAAGTAACACATTAAATGTACTCTTGTTACTATTAAAAAAAGTGTGTAGCGTACTTGTACTTCATTGAGTGCTTAAGAGAAAAAAATCTGTAATTTGACTTGTACATAAGCACTTCTTCACAATCATAAGTATTGTACTTTCCGACATTTCAAGTTGCATCCAGAGAAAAAACAAAAAATACACATCTGCTATAATTAAGCAGATGACCCTGGTGTCGGGCAGAATTTAAATAACGAAAGCACTTAGTTAATACATTATGTGACGTAGCTGGAGATGTGGGAAACATTTATATTTTTAGTAGACAAATAAAGAGGACTTTGTGTCTAAAGTGGGGAGCTCCTCCCTGGATATTCGGGAGTCAGGCCTACAGTGGTACACGTGTTGAGACCCTTCCTGGCCCTCCTGTGGCTCATGCTTTGAGCGCTCTGGATGCTGCAACAGCGGACGGTTGTTACTGCTTGTGTGCATGAGCTTTGTGCAAATATGCGACTGCAATTCACCGCGTGTCTATTCTTTAACACGTCCTCCTCCTTCGAGTCGTCTTCTCTGCCTGTCCTGGCTCCTTCGTAGTCTTCTTCTTCGTCTTCTTCTTCTTCTTTTAATGGCGGTTGACAAGCAGCTTTCGGGTGCATTACCGCCACCCACTAATCTGGAGTGTGGACTGAGGATAGCCTCTGTAATACAACCAAACAAAGACAAGACAATAACTGACCAGACAAAAGGAAACGAATGAAAAAAATATACATATATATATTAAATACTCCAACATTTGTCACTAAAACTTTTCTTTAGTTCATCTCTCATCAGTTCTGCCTGTGGCAATAACCAAGCAGGAACAGCTGGCAGAACCACAGTCGGAGAATAACTCCTATCCAGTAGACCCAGTTCACTCGCCTTCTTCCCCCCATTTCTAGTCTGCGATGCCGGCACACGTGTTGTTTTAAAAGCACCACTGCTTATCCTCAATGCTTGTGATTGTGTTACATCCAGTTTTCCCCCAACGAGGTTTCAGACGCTGACCTTTCTCCAGCTCACAGCTCCCTCCCTGTCTCCATCTGTCCGCAGCGCGCAGCGTAAAGGCGCACGACCGAGCGCCGCGACAACCTGCGGAGCCGACATCCGCGAGACCGGATGACGTTACGCTTCGAACATCGAACAGCGGAGGCGTGATTTGAAAGCGCGTGTCGCGTGAGGCCTTCCTCACGTGGTGTTCCAGCAGGAACAGACAGGTGTAAATAACGCGTCATGGCTGAATTCTATTTAGCTGCTTGGATGTCAGTCGCATGGTCTCGTGCACATGTTTGCTCATGCTTGTCACTCTCACTCGGAACACTTGGATATAACTCAGCCATCGTTCGTAGTAGAGGCTAAACACCTGAGTGTTTCCTGCAATGACAAGTCGAAGTGTCAGCTGTGAGAAAGGCCTCTCTACTCAGAGCCGCTTTGAGCTCAACGTGTTTGAAAACTGTGAGGAGTGCGGTGGGGCAGTGAGGGGGGCTGGACTGGTTCTGCTGGGACAGAGAGGCGGATTGGACCGTTTGAGAAGTTGAACCGAGAGCAGATCATGGAGGAGTCTGCGGTGCTCAAGACCCACAGAGAGTGACGTTCATGCAGCCCTGTGAGTACAACACCAAACTCTCAATGTGGTTGTGAAGTACTCTGCAAAGTACACCAACATTGCAGCCTTTGGATTCAGACTGCAGCTCTCTTTTTGCTTCCATGTGTTTGTCTCTATTGTCTCCGTCTCTGCTGTCTCCCATCATGATGTTTCATTCTGTGAGAGGTGTCAGGTTGTTTACTTCATGCAGCTTCATGGTGCTTGTTGAACGCGCCGCGGTGTCCACTTGTTGTTTATTGATGGCTGTTTTCATTTAATTGTCTCTATTGTGGTTCATTCTTTGTCTGGGTCCTTCTTTAAAAATCTGCCCACACCACTGTGTAACGAGTTCTGTCTGATGTCAGACAAGTTAACTCTAGTGAGACTATTCTGAGGAGGCAGGTTGTTTATTTATGACTGATAATCAGTGGTGTGCACAGGCTGCAAAGCGTATCCATAGAAACAGAATGGATTGTTTGTTTGGACACGAGGGCTCTGTGCTGTGGTGTGTATGCATTGACATGCTAATGCTTTATGTTTTTTATGTACTTTGAATATGTCTATCATGTTACATTGTCATCATTTTAGAAATGAAAGTTAACGTTTAGTTTAGTCAGTTCATGAAAAGGCAAATAATGCAAAACAGGTTTTAAGTAAACTCAGCGTTCGACCTGATGATATCACATATTGTTATCAGTCTTCTTTTTATTTTATAAACAGACAAGTTGTCTGTTTATACACACACACACACACACACACACACACACACACACACACACACACACACACACAGGTAACACACACAGGCACAGGTAACAAACACACACAGGTAACACACACAGGCACAGGTAACACACACACACACACACACACACACACACACACACACACACACACACAACTCCCTTCTCCCCTCAGGTGGGAACAACTCCCAACCCATAAATGTGAGACAACCTCTAAACTTCACTGTCACTTTGTCACATCGTTTTATATTCTTTTAATAATAATAATAAAATGAAGGTTTTTGAAGCAGCGATCAAAGCAGATTTCCGGAAGACGTTCCCGCTGTTCCCGTCGACCTCAGTCCCAGTTCCCTGCACGAGAGCCTGCAGTGTGTTCCTGCTGCTGAGTGAGCGGTGAACCTCTTGATCTCTCAGCTCTCTCCTTCTGTGCCGCGATACAAATATAGACGCGTCTGAACTCAACGCTTGCCACAACCTTTGTGATTAAATATAAACCTCTCTCTATATATACATCACCTGTTGTGTAACCATGCATGTGTCCAGAGGATGCTTTTATCTTCCAAACATCACATGGCTGCGGCTTCGGAAATCTTGATTTCTGGATTATTGTTTTGCTTTGTCTATTGTGTGGTTTCCTTTGTTGGAGCGTTTTGACGAGGCTCTTGGGAGTTTCTCTTTCACTCTCTGTACTGCAGAACTGCTGCTGAGGCTTATGAGGTCTTGACTACCAGGTGCAGGGTCGGTGCTTATTCATTAGGATGTGGCTCAAATAAAAGATCAAACAACGAACAATCTTCATATTCAACCAATAAATCAGTAAATCAATCCAATTCTTAAAGAGGTTCTTGCTCCAGACTGAGAACAATGCAGAGCCCAATAAATATCTGTACGAATTTAAAATAAAGTCTGTTTCAGTTTTTATCGTCTAGTTGAAAAATATCTGCCTGACGAGACTGACTGATTGATTTCTGATCAGTTTGATGTAGAGGTGCAACAGATCATGCAACTCACGGTTCTGATTTGGTTCCTTGTATTTAATTTAACCGTACATTTTTTATTATTATTTCTGAATATCCTTTTTTTTAGTAAAAGTAAAGCCACACTGCGTACACGGTGAGTCATTTCACTTCTCATATTAAGATAAATATAAACACGTTAAAAAGCTCTTACCTCTCTAGGTTGAAGATGAGCCACAGCTCTGTTATCTCATGAAGACATGCGTAGATGTAAAGGACTCTGCATCGTGCTGCGTTGCTTCCTCATGAAAGCCTTAAAGAACTCTTCCTTGTCTCCGTTCCGGAGGACCTCCTCCCAGGAGCAAAGACCAGAGTCTTTAATCGGGGATAAGAACGTTCTTATTAGGAAAGAACTTCCTGCTCAAGCAGAACGGTGGCCTTTGTTTCTGGAGTGTTGACCTCCTGAAGTAGAGGTTATGTTCATGCATTCACTCGGTTGATTTGTTGCCTGCGCGCACAGTATGTGTGTCTATGTGGTGTCCTTCTACACATCTAATCATCAAAACATGTCAACATTTTAAAGCCCTTTTATTTTGACCAGGATTGTGACTACATAGATATGAAACGATCAAGATGTCAAGGACCAAACGATGGAAAGAGAGAACATTAAAGTGAGCTTTAAGTTAATCTTCTACAGTGAGTGAGGCAAGGCACAGTCTGACATTTTGAGTCCTAAAACACTTGGTGTCCTCTTTACAACCGTAGTAGAAACACCTCTCTGATGAACGAATAAAACCGGTTTACCATCAACATGTAGCCTCAGTGTGAGGCTGATCCAAAGCCTGACTTTCCTTCCAGTTGTTTGAACAACTTCATCATGCTACACATAAGCTCCTCTCGTGTGGAAGCAAAATACTGTTTAAAATATAATATAATAATGTTCCCTTTTATTTTGAAATTATATGGAAACTGTCCATTATTGACCATATTTAGCATTTTTGTAATTTGATGCAACATGTTTTAGTTGTATTTATGTCATATCACACAGCATCATTTTCAGTAAAAATCATTATAACTTATAACCTTCAGCATAATGAGCTCAACTGGATTCATGAAGAGATAATCGAACAGTAAAAACACAATTGGGTAACAGGAAGAGCCATGATAATATGCACATACAGTACGGAGATTGTGGTCATATATGCACTGGAACTGTACACATCAATACACAGACAGACGGACACACACACTCACTCACACACACACATTCACACACAGAAGCAGTCTTTAGAAATCCGGCGTCGTGTTTTTCGTCTCTGCTTTAGAGCGAGTCGACGCCGTGCTGAGTGCTGAACTCCTGGAAATCCTCTGGGATGGTGTCTGTGGAAGTGAGAAGTCGGGTATCATGAGCTCAGAATCTAAAGCCAAACGAGGCCAAACCAATTCTACTCACAGCTGTAGTCTGCAACAACAACACCATCACATCTAACATCGCTTTTCAGACTCGAGCAATGAAAGACCTGAAGATACGTCTTAGAAACAAACCAGCATGCAATCACGCTAATTCACAATATATCAAGAATAATAGAATATGTGGATTTGTGATGGAGCGTTCCTTCCTCACCATTGCAGCGGTATTTCAAATTGGACCAGATGATGTTTTCCTGAGAGAAGCAGAACACACCGAGTCGTCCTCCTCTCATGGTCGTGTCGATTGTGACGCCGGAGTCGGCCACCAGCTCGGTTCCTTCATAGAACCGCGCCCTAAACGGAACACACAACTCAAATAAGTAATCTACGTTTCCACTCTCAACACTTTGGGGAAATGTGCTCCTTCACTTTCCTGCAAAGCCAGCCTTCATGCTAAGCTAAGCTAACCAGCAGTTAAAGGGTTTCGAGGTGCTTTCGTGTAATCGATGTGAAGATCGTCAGGAACAGGTGTGGTCGTACCTGATGTATCCGACCTGTGGGCGGTGCTGCAGGTACCAACGGTAGGACACCTTGTCCTTCCAGCCCACATTCCTGGGGTCCTTCCACAGCAGACGCACCTGGTCGTTGGTGTCTCCCGTGTGCCACAGCGAGTTTCTCAAGTGCTCCCCGGGGCCCGTTCTAGACTTCACAGCCTGGTGAGCGCCGACGGATAACGGAGAGAAGCAAGGGAGAGGCAGAAACGTGGAAAATATGTCGAGGGATTAAAAAAAATAGGACGAGCACGAATCTGCTACCTGGGGGGGGGGGGGGGGGGGGACTGTGGTGACTTGTGCTTTCACCTTAAGTTGGATGCCCGGCTCAGCCACAGCTCTGAAGGGTGTCGCCTGCCAGTAGGTCTGTTCGGTCTGCTTCCACATCACCACGTAGAAGGAGGACGAGTCCTGGTAGCCGAAGATGAAGCCGGCGTAGTCGTCGTCGGTCACTGTATTTACGTGAAATGTTCCTTCGAAGTCCACTCCGCTGAAAGCAGTGTAACCTGACGACAGAGAGGGAAATCAGCACATCACTTATGTTATTATGCATTTCATTCACCGACATCCAACACAGAGGAACTACTTCTTACCAACAGCAAGTCCCGGGTCACTGTTCATGGTCTGGACAATTTCCATTCCCTGTGTGAGAAAGAGTTGTCAGTAAGGCCTTTTGCACCCTGATGCCTTCAAGTATTACTATCATTCACTGCAACTTTATATTTTAGCTATATTACAATTTGTTTTACATGAAGTGCACCTTTTTAGTTTTTGGTAATGGAGTAAACCTGCTAATGCTGTCCTACAGTTACTCTCTTGAAGGTCACTCGCTGTAGCACAGCGGTACCCTTCCTGTTCTCACTGCACACAAATGAGTGCAGTAGCAGACAGACAAATAATTGCATCAAATGTTCAGATGATACAGCTATTTTAAGACTGCTGCTGGAGATTGCCACTTGTAAAGACCGTTGTGACAGCCGCCACCTCATTTTTAACGTTTAATACCAGAAGACAGAGGAAATTCAGCTTGAGAGCCCGTGGCCCTGTAATCATTGGTGACGGTGAGCAGGTGAGCAGGTGTGCTTGGGATACAAATGGACAATAAATGAAATTAGAGTGTCCACGTTTATTATCTGTGTGCTGGGCTGGCTCAGAGAGACTCAGCCTGGACTGAGATCACGTCAACTTGTGCCCACCGTACACGGAGAGGGAGTTTTCAGCGTTGAGTCGTCTCACCTGGTTCAGAACAACCCAGTTGGGGTCGATCTGGGCGTCGCCCTCGGGGTCCAGCACCACCGTCTGATAGGCCCTGAAGTCGGTCAAGGTGACCTCGGCGTTCTCGGGACAGTTGTCGATCCTGTCGATCACTTTGTCCTGGTCGAAGTCAGACTCGCATATGTCTCCGACGCCATCGTCTGAGGGACAACAGAGACGAGGTTGAGACTTAAATTAAAGTAAGGCAGACCGTGAGGCCAGAGAGGTGCAGACACTTTACACACAAAGATACAAAGATAGCGTAATTCATTCAAAGTGTTGAGCTCCCTGCTGTGTGCGTTCAGCAGCAGAGAGGCTGTGTTTGCCGTGGTTAACAAAGTGCTATGCCGCAGTTTCTCTACTCGCTGGTGTTGGACTTGGCGGTTCTTGGCATAAAAGCTTCATTCTGTGTCATCGATTTGAATTGTGGGCATCTTGAAAACATTTTTGAACCAGTAAATCCACTTTTTGTGTTTTTGTTATATTCATTGCATCACTTGACTCCCTGACTGCCAGCAAAAAGCCAACTTGACTTGATTTGAATTGACACTCCAGAGGGCATGTTTTACACAGGAAAATGTCCCAGTGAGTCACCGCTGGGTGCGAGCTTTTACCCAACAACACCGCCACTCAACGCACTCACAGTGGCTTTTTGTTTGATCTGCGTTGGTGTGAAACTGGGGCCCAAAATTGCTTTCAAAGGAAAGTCGGGGAACAAGTTCAGGGAGGATGTGGAGATGAAATGATTCACGTTTATCTGATCGCATGCTGGTTTTTCGGCCAAATCTGATTATTACTGTAATCTGATTTGACAGCGTGGTATGTGACGAGGCGCTGTGTACTTTAGACCATCGCTCACCGTTGTCGTCAATCTGGTCAGGGTTCGGTACCAGCCGGCAGTTGTCCGGTCCCGGCGGCAGAGTGTCGGGGATCCCGTCGTTGTCGTCGTCGTCGTCGCACTCGTCGCCCAGCCCGTCTTTGTCACTGTCCAGCTGGGAGCTATTTATTACGAACGGGCAGTTATCCTTGGTGTCCTGGTGACCGTCGCCATCGCTACAGGGGAAGTGACACGATCGACAAAAAAGTCTGTAGTACCAGCAGTTCAGATATCTGCACGAACGCAACATAGAGGCTGTGGCGACGTCGTTACCTGTCTTGGTTTGTGTCACAGGAGTCTCCAACCAGGTCGTTGTCAACATCAGACTGAAACGAGAGCAGGAAGTTCACCAAAAAGCACCATTTATTTTACACTTGAGCTACTCTGATCCTTTACGTTAGTTTAAAGGAAAGCAGCGGAGAAGTTTAAACATGTGAAACATGACCAGGAGCCCCAAACAGACACAATGTGTCATTGGAGCCACAGTTTAATCTGTAATCGTGCTGTATTTCATAAACTCATTATATATTTTGTTAAATCTTAATCTCAAAAATAACTACCAACTTAAGCTGCAAGATGCATGTAATGGAGCAAAAAAATTACAATATTTCCCCAAATTGTACTTAAATGTAGTACTTGAGTAGATGTACTCAGTTACTTTGCACCACATCCCTCCGTCCCTCCATCCCTCCATCCCTCCATCCCTCCGTCTGGCTCTGACTGACCTGGTTTGGGTTGGGGATGTCGGGGCAGCTGTCGCAGGCGTCTCCCACGCCGTCTCCGTCCCGGTCCAGCTGGTCTCTGTTTTGGACAAGCTGGCAATTGTCCAGAAAGTTCTTCAGGCCTGTTGCTCGCCAGTCAACGGGAGGAGATGGTTCGTGTTATTTAGCGGTCAGTGTGAAAACATAGTGTTGTCATGGATGACGTATTCGGAGGTGGCGAGTACAGATAGATGATGTGGTACTTAGTAGAATAAATACTTTTTCTGAACTCTCACAAAAGATATGAATTAATTTCTATGATTCTGACAATAAGTTGATTGACAGAATATTGACCTGTAACAATTCTGATAATAAATCCGTTATTTTTCCACCAAAAATGCCCAAAAATATTTAGTTCCAGCTCACTAATTTTTACTTATGTGTTAGTAAATAGATTTTACTTCGGCTTTTGGATCATTGGATGGACAAAACAAGCTTTTTGAAGATTTCAACTTTAAGACATTCTCCACTATTTTTGGTCATTTTACAAATCCCTCGTTTTCTAGAGAGAAGAATCGGCAGATTGGAATCCTTGGCTGCAGCATTACAGCATTACATTCCCTCCATACTGCTGTTTGAACTACATCGACTGCATGGTTCTATGGCGTGGTACTCGTAACTCCACCACTAGGTTGCACTGTTGTCTTTGCTATGAAGGAGAACGCCGGTTTGTGTTCAGATGCTGTTTCTTATTCATCGCAGGGAGGCAGCAGCAGCACCGCGAACGCATAAAGGTCAAGCAGCAGCGATAGAGGAGAAACCATCTTCTCTCCCGCGGGGCTTTCTGAGGTGTAATCATGCTGGTGAATGATCAAAGCTTGTGTTCGCTCAGGGGTCAGACTGCTTTTGGCCTTAACTTTCTCCTTTTTTTTTTGCAGTGCTGTTTGTTATGCCTCAGCTGGCTTCTAAAAACATCCATGCAACTGTATTTTGTACAACGTGATTTAAAATCTGTCTGTTATTTAATGTAAGAGCAAGGTGTAAATGTGAAGGAAGGAACAGAATAATACGTTGAAACGGAGAGAGAGTGCCTTCAGCGCTGGTTATATAAGCACGAGCGTCACTGTTATTTATCTCCGTACCGTCTCCGTCCATGTCATCGTCGCAGGCGTCCCCTTTGCCGTCGCTGTCGGTGTCCCTCTGGTCCGGGTTCTCCACCGTGCGACAGTTATCGCAGGCGTCTCCGTGGCTGTCCTTATCGCTGTTCCTCTGGTCCACGTTGGCCTTTAACCAGCAGTTGTCCTGAGACAGACGGAGGACACAGAGTTCCCATTCACCGCACGTGCATTTGTTTTCAGAGGACAAGCTTGCGTGTGCATGCATGTTTTTGTACGGATTATTAAAACTATATATATATATATATATATATATATATATATATATATATATATATATATATATATATATATATATATATCGTATTAGTTAGAAAAAACAGAGCTAGGTTAGCTGTTTTTCTCTGCTTTCTCTTGTTATGCTAAGCTAAGCTATCACTCCCAGGTTCTTAATTGCAATAATGTGTTAGTTTTTCTTTATTTACACGATTGAAACACCTCTGGGTTTTTGGACTGTTGGTTGGACAAAACAAGCCATTTAAACAATCACATGGATCTTGAGGACACTGTGGTGTGCATATACATTTTTTGCCATAATACAGACTAAATGAATCGATTTAATCTGAATAAATAACCAACAGATTAATCAATAAGGAAAATAACCCTCAGTTGCAGCCGTTAAAACATTCCCACCAACCTGCTCGTTTGGTATACCGTCGCCATCGGCATCGTCGTCACAGGCGTCTCCATAGCCGTCCCTGTCTGCGTCCTCTTGACCGGAGTTGGGGACGAAGATGCAGTTATCCTGTGAAGAATACAAAAAGTTGAACAAGGCCCGACTATCGCAGCAAAGTTGCATTCGCTGACAATTTGCTCCGTGGTTACCTTTTTACAGCTCGCATCTTTGCATTTGAGTTTGTCGTCTGGGTATCCGTCAATGTCGGTGTCCTTCCCACACAGGAACCCGTTACCGGCCCAGCCGATTCCACACTGACGAGACAAGGGAAACTCAGACGCCATGTGTGTGGAGTTGTTCTTATGTGCAGTATGTGTGTGTGTGTGTGTGTGTGTGTGTGTGTGTGGGTGGGGGGGAAAGAGTGTGAAATCCTACCTGGCAATGGACTGACCCGTCCCTCTCTGCGATGCACTGGGCGTTGATATCACAGGGGTTGGTCAGGCTGTTGCCGCAGCTGATCTCCGGCTTACAGCCCTTCACTTGGTCCCCTGTGAACCCTGTGTTGCAGCTGCCGCAGTGATAGGAGCCCTGTGCACGAATGAGGACATCTAGTTTCTTTGGACAGCCGCTTCAATGAAATAATTGTCCTACGTGAGCCATGTGTGTGACATCGGGATGATATTCTACAGTGTGTCTTACCACAGAGTTGGAACAGACGGAGTTTGCGGCGCAGCCTCCGTTGTTGGACTCTTTACATTCGTCAACGTCGTCACAGACCTGAAAGCATGAATGTAAGATGTGAATTCATCCAAAGCTTTGTTTTAATGACAATTTACAATATTTCCCTTTTTTTTAATGATTTCAAGGTTCCAATAATTACTGCATAGAATACACAATAAACAGCTGTGGAGATTAAGTACATTTACTCAAGTACTGTTCTTTCGTACAACTGTGCTCAACGTCCTTCCAGAGGGTACTTATTTATTATCTGATGATATAATAGGAAGCTGTTCCAAGTTCTTCTTCTGTATCTGTTTTGATCTTCACATAGATCCAACGTTGGATTGTAAAACTACAGTACCTGTCCTCAGTATTTCATCATAACTTAACAAACACTAGCTATTTTGTAGCTACAGCTGTACATATTGTCCTCATATAGGTCACCAGTAAATATGTTGTTGATATCCCATATGCACTAATTAATTACACCATCGTTTTACGGCTGTAACCTAAAGCGTTGTATTCTCTTGCAGCACAATAGCATGGAAAACTCTCCTTATAATGATCTTTTACGTCTTTGATCGATGCTGTAATTTGCATGCATCCTTTTTTCTTAATTCTCTCTCATTCTGTAGTCGTGTCTTCCATATTTCATTCACTCTGTTTTTACCTGTTTGTTGGTCTGGGCATACAAAATGCCCACGCCCTCCACCGCCTGGCCGGTGAAGCCCAGCGGACAGGCGTCGCAGCGGAAGCCCGGGGCGGTGTTCACACACTTCACTCCGGGGAAGCAGGGGTTAAACTGGCACTGCGGGAAGGAAAGAGGACACGAGCTCTGCTGAAGCTGAAACATGTATATGGTTCTCACTGGGCTGCTCCCCAAAAGCTTTTAGTTTTGATGACACTTTTGCTCATGCAAAAAAGAGAATGCTGAAGGGGCCAGTCCTTATGAAAAGAGGTCAGCGCAAACACGAGAAGACAGACAGGCAAACACACACGCACTCACGCATATCTTTGCACTTCCATCCTTATGAGGACCTCATTAAAAGTCGTGCCTTAACCTGAACTGAATTCCCAAACTTTTACCTGTGGCTTTCATTCCATTATACCACGTTAGCTTCTGTGGAGTTTCATGTTACGTCTCACCTAATTATCTGTCGCCTCTGTGCTGCTTCACATGGAAGGCAATGCTGGAGGAAGTGCAGAGTGGGAATGCTACATGCCATGCAAATGAATACAGACGGCTGGAACGAACTCGGAAAGTGATCCAGAGACGTCGGAGCAACGTTAGCGGGGTCGATCTGACAGAACAGCGTGGTTCATTTGTTCTCTTCTTCGGCTGCTAGAGCAGAGAGTTCTGGTCGTAGAGTGACGAGACTTTTAGACCGTTGGAATGTGTCTCAGCTTTCATAATGATATATTGTTTGTGTGGGTAGCATTAAGTAACAAGATGCTAGCAGCATTAGCGTGTTTTTGCTGTCTGCTCATTAGGTTGCTTGGTGCTGGAATTGTATTTTGTTGAGGTAAAAGTGGTTATCCTTCTTCGAGCTTCTTCCTGCTACGTATGTGGGCATGCAGGACGAATGTGTTGCTACATGTTGAACATATGCACAATTGCCCCCGGTGCTGGGGGCGCTCTGTCCGGTTCAAGAGGTTTCACCATAACTACAATCTTTGCCATGGAGACCAATAAATAGCCCTAAAACACAAGAGCAAACGCACAACCCGAGCCATACCTCGTCCACATCGTCACAGTTGAATCCGTCCCCGGTGTAGCCGTCGGGACACGGCCCGCACTCGACACCATCCGCTGTCTCTATACACATATCGTCACGGAAACAGACACCTGGGGCACACCTTGGTTTCACCACCTCAGTACCACCCAGACCTTTAAACAACAGAGGTAACAAAAAACCAACATTTAATTCATCATCTGCAGTTTCATTCTGTTTGAGATTATTCATTAAGTATGGTATTTACAGGTGAGTGATATGACTGTTATAGGACATGATCTTACCACAAGCCTGACACTCTGAAATGGTGTTTCTGAGAAATGAGGTCTCTTTGACCTGGAAAAGGTCAAACACAAACAGGTTTATATGCAGTCGAGCTGTCGGGGGGGTCAGGGGTTGGGGAGCAGTGGCCTCAGAGGAGCCGTTAGTTACCTGCTGAATGAGGACGTCTTTCAGCTCATTTATCACCTTGGTTAAGTCCAGCATTTGATTGGACAGCTGCTTCGTGTTGACCCCTAAGAGAAAGGGACTGTTATTTTGTTAAACTGAAGAAAAAGAGGTGGGGGGGGGGGGGGGGGATTCTCTGAGCCTGCTCTCAACCCACTCTGACAAACACTGACTGTTGTTCTTTCCTAAGGCTGGGATTGTTCTCCTGAGAAAGATTTGGCCGTCCGTTTGCCTCCACAGGAAGAATCTTACCCAGAGTTTGGACGGAGTCTCTTTGTTGGAAGTGGCAGTCTTGTAGCGCCGCAACATTCTCAAATGTGTCCCCAACCACCAGCTTGAGCTCGTCTACACTCTCCTGTTGGAATAAAATGGGTCAAAGTGGACATCTAAGACATTTTGATACCTCTGGATTCATTGTTGTATGTAAATACTGTAAGCGAGGCGTCACCTGATCCCTGGCTTGCATGGTCTTCAGCTCCACCGTACCGTAGCCTGCCGGCAAACCTTGGAAGGCGGCGGGGAGATCCCTGACGGTCTCCACCAGCCTGCAGTCCAGATGCAGCTCCACCCCGCCGGGCCCGGGTTGCTGCATCCCCTTCAGGTGGAACAACAGTCGGTGCTGTTGGCCGTCTGCCAGGACCAGGTTGTTGAAGGTTACTGAGCTCATCCTCTTGTCACTCCGCAGGTAGCGTAACACAGCTTTTAGAGGACGGAGCGAGGAGAGGAAGCGGTGGTGGTGGTGGCAAGGAAGAGATAATGGGGAGAAATAGAGGAGGATTTACTGTAAAGGGTTGATTCATCCACATTACAACAAGACTAAGTCTACAGCCATGACATAGAGCGGCTCTGTGAGGCTGTACTTATGCTCAGCTGTGCTTTGAACACAATGGTAACATCAGCATGCTGACAATGACGATGCTAACCTGCTGATTTTAAGCAGGTGTAGCGTTTACCACGCTCATCGTCTTAGTGTAGCATGCAAACATGTGCTAAGTAGCACCTGAAATGAGCTAAAATATGAGAAAATGCTCCACAGCAGCGAGAGGAACGACAGAAGTTCTTCTCTGGGGGTGACTCGTGAACACATTAATACAAAAAGGTTGATGAGTGCAGCTTGAAACGGAACCACGGCCTCTTTCACGGTCTCCTACCTCTGTTGAGCTTCCCCATCACAGTGAACTCAAAGTACTTGCTGTTGTCCCGGGGGTTGTACAGGGAAAACAAACTGGTTCCGGTCTTGGGCTGCAACTTGAAGGAGGTTAGGATGAAAGCCTCGTGCACCCCTTGCTCGACCAGACCCCCCTGCAGCAGGTCTGGCAGGCAATCGGGCGAGGTGAGCAGATCGTAGACTGTTGACAGGGATGGGAAAAGAGAGAGGCGGTAATGCACATGAGTAATGGATGATGAGATATGAATATTTACAACACGCAGCCGTTCCAGATCCCTGAGTAAACGCATCCTGAGTCGACGAAGGGGAAGACGATGATGATGTTGACCCAGCGTTTGTTGCTCTTGCGAGACGCTGTGTCAATCAGTCAGCACCAACTTGGCAGGCAGAGTTGGCTCAGAGAAATCAGAAATATTGGGATTTCGAAAGCAAATCGGAGCAATGCGCTGTGACGGCTAGGTGTTTGGTGTTATTATCATTATTTCGTCAGATCCCCACCAAAGCCGCTCGGCCAATAAAACATTTGTGATGTCTCTTCTTCAGCCACAGTTCTGTTCATTGTTCTCACAGGCAGAGGTATGGCAGACTTCGCTGAGAAGCTGGTTAGTGGGTGTGAAAAGCCAGAAGGACACTGAATACTTGCACTCATGGTTAGAGTCCTCCTTTTAATAAAGTGACTTGGGAGCTGGGCTCCCCACGGGAGGATACTCAGTGAATCTCTAGTCCGCCATCTGCACGCATCATGAATACACAAGCACCCTAAAAGCAGTCTGCAAGGCCTGCAGTCATGAGGGAGCAAAATTGCTCCCAAATGCTCCCAGAGATTAGCTATTGTCAGCCAAGACTGCGAAGCATGATCCCCAGATGATTCCCTTGTAACCGTCTCCTCGTGTTTTTGCCTTTTTAAAACTGTTGCAGTTAAATGTGACAAAGCCACAGAAAATGACTGCTTACACAGTGTTGTCAACAACCACCACAAAGATGAGTCTTTTGTGTTTGTGATTGCCGAGATCACCTGTTGAGTTTTTATGCAAACATGTCTCTTTTTGACTCGGTGTGACTCATCGGTCCAAAAATGAACAAAAGAACAAGGGAACAAATGAACCTCAGTGCATGTTTTTTGAGTTACTGTAACACTACAGCGGCACGCACACACACACACACACACACACACACACACACACACACACACACACACACACACACACACATAAAGCAGACAGACTGTTCATAAATCTTCTGGACAGCAGGGCTTTGTGGGGGTCAGTGTCGTCTTACACCATCCTGAGAAAGTGCCTCATTTCCCACCCTGTTTAACCTCCGATTTCAAGCTTCACTAAACTAGTTCAGCTGAAAGCCATAAAGTAATCCAGTGTCTTGTCCTCTCCTTAACACCAGCATATATATATATATATATATATATATATATATATATATATATATATATATATATATATATATATATATATATATATATATATATATATGTCTATCTCAGGGCTACAAAGTACTATTAAGTGTACAAATGGTCAGCGTTCTTCATTCTGCTGCTTAATTAACAAATACTTCACATTTGAGAGCTTGCACGTTGAAAGCTGTGATTTACTTTAGCTTCATGTTTAGAGGCGCCTAATCAACCATTAGTAATGATGAAGAAATGACATCGGCATGTTATTAAAATAAACAGTGAGGTCACACTTGAGACAAAAACCTTTAAACCTCTGATTGGTTTTGGACACTTGGAAGCAGTGGAAACAAGTCGTGATTACAGCGTGAATTGGCGAACAGTTGTGCATCATTTATACACCCAGTAATTACAGAGAGACTTTATCATTCATTTGGAGTCATGTTTGTCTTTTACGTCTGTATTTGGTCTCCACCAGCGTCTGAGGGAAAGGTCTCTTTAGCTGCTAAATGCTCCACAGTGTTCACCAGCGAGTCGCTAGCTGAGTCTGTCTGCTGTTTGGTGCTGTGCAGGTTTAGTATTGTGAGTTTTTAGAGCTCTGTCGCTCTGAAAACAGCTGCCTGCTGCAGTCAGAGATGATGCACCCAGAGTGAACCAAAGCGGTGAAGTTGCGGCCGGACGGCTTAACAATGAGCTGAAGTTCTGAAGCGCTGTAAAGCCAAGGGCAACTGCACTCCGTTGTCATTGTCATTTAATACGTCGTTATTATAGAAGCATTGATTATAGCTGCTTTAAATATGTGTTCTGTCCCCGGGCAAGGAGTCTTTGCGCCCAGCGTAGAAAGTGAGTTTTGAATTCGGTTAATCTCAGCTCCCGGTGAAGTCACCCTAAAGGACACTCCTGCTGATCAATAACCCTTTACAGAGACAGAATGGCTGCTCTGTGCTACTAAAATCTTACTTACTGCAGCTTTAACCTTTCTCCTTTTCAACAATTCCAGTCATGCAGGCAATGACTCATTTGCAAGGGAAATGATAGACGATGAACTCCACTAAACTGGACTTGTGTTATACATAACATCAGGCAGCGATTGCCCAAACATTGTAGGGATTAATGGGTGCATGAAAGGTACGCCATCTATCACTGGAGTGATTTGCAAGAAGCTGATAAACTATCAACACCAATCTCTCTTTCCGCATGTCGTCTGCAGCTCGGTTTGTGTCTGACCTTGAGAGAGAGAGAGAGAGAGAGAGAGAGAGAGAGAGAGAGAGAGAGAGAGAGAGAGAGAGAGAGAGATTTGTGCGTATGTGTGACTTGAAGTTCAATATTGCTCCCAGATCGACTCTGATTGTTCCCATGTGTGTGACCGGGGCTGGGACTTTGTTTGAATTAATATGAGCCAGAAAGCCGAACCTCCTGAAGCTGAAGTAATCAAGCAAATCTGGGTGGATGGATATGAAAAGCAGGATCATTTAACTTTAGAAAGATATCTACTTTTATTCTTTATCTTTGCCTTCTTCCTCTCGCAAAAAAAAACAACAACCCCAAAAGTGCATTCGGCTGCCTCCTCTCTTCTTGAACTGACGGGATATTTAGCATTTTATTCATACCTCAGTGAGTATCATACACCATGTCTAATCCTTTGTGTTCTTTATGCATATGATATTCTCTTTCACAGTGTCTGCTTTATCCATTATGCATTGAACTCATACATAGTGTGTTAAAATACCCAGTGTTGGAGCCATTAAATCTTTTTTGACAGATAATGAAAACGGAGGATTACATCACAGCCAGGAAGTCAGAAAAATGTGGCATTCAAATAGAATCAAAGACATTTATCTGTGTGTGTGTGTGTGTGTGTATGTGTGTGTGTGTGTCTAGTTAAAATGCAATGATTATTTTATTTCTTGAATTGCTGTCATCTCCAGCAGCAGCAGCAGCAGCTATAACTGTTGGAATCGGTTATTGCCAATCAACAACACATTTTGTTACAACCGTAACGACGTTTAAATAACTATAATAGTTATAAACAACTTCAAACAGCACTCACCTAAAGCCTGGGCTTCCACGTGTAAGCTCAGTGTTAACAGCAGCTGCGAGGCCAGAATCAGGGCTGTCCACACACCCATTTTGTCCTTCCAGCTGGTCCCAGATCAGCACTTTCTCTGCGGTGACTTATCAATATGTGACACGCAGTTTCCCGTATGTCTGCGCCTGCTGTGAGTGGTGCCTTTGTGTCCTTGCCTCCTTTTTTTTGAATCAGAAGTGAGACAAGACTGTCATGGTGAGCCTGATAGAAGCTGCTGGTTTTGTGTGTGTGTGTGTGTGTGTGTGTGTGTGTGTGTCTGAATTGGTCTGTGAATGTGAAGATCGAAGGAGTCTTACTCAGGGAGGAGCTTCGGGGCCAGAACCTGCTTTTAAAACCTTCCTCAGACGGCCCCATGTAGAGAAGGAGTGACCTGGAGAGCCTCTTTGCATTGGCTCCTGCTGGCTGCTACCATTTCCCACAGGCTCTTAGACAAATATGCTGAACGTGAGTAGCTGTTAATTCGGTCTAGGAGCCCATGTTTGGCCACTGACATCATTTTGCAACTCAAATTGAGCTTTTTGACTCTTGAGTTCACGGTTGAGGTGAATTGGAAAAAAAAAAATACAAAAAGTTTCCCACTTCCAGCAATTAGATTTTGAGGATTTATGTCACACTCTGTCTGAGAAACAGGGAGGCTCTTTCACTTTCCTTCCAGGGATCAGATGCGACACCTTTTCCCGGCGTTACCGTCGTAATCCCACTCATTCCCCGGGCAAAGTCAGGAAATGAGCGCTCTGCAGCCCCGCGCCTTAACAAGCCGCGTTATTAACCGGCCAGCAGAGCTTCAGACAGGCTGCTGGCTCTCGCGGCCTCCAGCTCGTCAGCGAGTCTGGCACCATGCAAGTTGCCACATTTGGCAGAGATGAGGAAGCTTGGGTCTTAATGATGTTTGTTTTTCCCGTTGCTCTACGCATGTTGCATCTTATTCTTAACCCAACACAGCCTTATTCCGTGGTTAAGAAACTGCCATTGAGCATAAAAAAATAAATACCGAATCTGTAATGAAGTTTCACTGATTCGATAAAAGCCAAGTTTCAGTGGCTGCCAGATGATGTTCCCACTTAAAAGGACAAACACAAGTATCTATAGCAACAAACGGCAGCAAATGAGTCATAGTTTCCATACGTCTACCGCAGGTGTTCCTTGTGGTTAGTCTGTACACCGCTGCTCCGGTATTCTGTTGTGTACCGATATGGACTCCAGCCAGTCAGCAGCAGGACACCCAGAGTTTTATCTGCCATCCGATTGGTTTTCTAGAATGAGCCTTTCCAGGCGTTTTGGTACTGGATCACAGAAAAGCCCCACAAGACCTCCATGCACGGTCTGCATCTGCGATCAGGAGCTCAATGGACCTGGGCAGAGTCACATCATGGTGCGGTTGATGAGGTCAGACAGTGAACGCTGCAGCTGGCTCGGACATAAAACCAAACCCCAAATGTCTCTGACACCATCTCTGGACTATTTTTATTCGTGATACCAATATGACCGAATCCAGAGACGTTCAACCTCGTAACTCAGCTTCTCCTCATATGGTCCGTTGGCAACCGACCCGCAGTGACAACAAACTCTACTGTGTTACCAGCGAAGCCGACCTGAAGCAGTAGTTTCCTTCAGCATAACGACTGCATGTGCTCTCAGCGGAGGTCTGACAATTATCATTTTTCAAAACCTCTGAATCGTAGAAGAAAACAAGACAAACTGGTCAGAAACAAGAGTGACTAAAGGTGCATAATGGGAAGCATGTGGTGCATTAATAGCTCGATGGAGGAATGTGTCTTGTTTTAATCCACGGAAGACAAAAGGAGCTAGACCTACCAATACTTTATTCATTTTATTTATTCTCATCAAATCCACCCACAGGGGAAATTCATCCTTCTATGTTTTGATATTTTGTGTGTGTCTTTCTTACCCATGTTCATGTTCCTTATGGTGCTTTCACACTTGACCTCTTCGGTTCGGTTAAACTTCCGGTTTAGCCTTTTACTCGTAGTTTAATTGTGCGTCTCTGGTAGACTTCCCAAAGGTCATTGGACACTGGGAGTGCCCAAAGAGGCTTTTGCACAGCCTTTTAGTCATTACCCATAAGATGCGGGTTGATTTACAGTCTAGTGTGACTAATAATCTTTATAATTGGTTATTTTTTCATGCACTCTTTGTGACAACATACTTAAATATACACATCAGAAGGGTTTAAGTGCTGCATAAACTTCTGTCAGTCACCAGAATTAGATTTTCCCACTTCTAAAGAGTCAGTGTGACCAGGAACTAACCAAACCACCCACGTGAAAGCTCCCTTAATCTGAACATTTGTCTTCATTAATTGTTCTTCTTCTTCTGCTCCATTATTGTGGGGTCATTTATAGAGCTCCATTGATTTAATGGTAACATAATTCACTCGCATGCCACTGCAAGTATTTAGCCTATTCTTACTTCTATAACATTTTTATTCTCTTGGTACACATAAGTATACAATATATTACAGAAATGCAGCCCGTAAATATGTATGATTTGATTCTTTGGTGACATTTTTAAGGGACAATTGAAATAGATTTACGGATGTTGAATGAAAGCTTTAGTGTCACGGCGTTAAAGAAAATGATTACATTCGCCACACGAAGGTTCCTCTTCACAAGAAGCTCTTTCATGAAGCGGCTCACATCAGTGCCCTCGTGCTTGAGGTATGGACACAGACTTTTACAACACGGCAAACCACAGCTGGAGTTGACCATAAGTCTCCTTGCTCTGGCGCTGAGTGCTTAAGTGGTCGTTACACTGTGGGACGCAATGTCTTACAAGCTCTCCACTGTCCTACCTGATGAAGTTACGTAACAGCAGCCAGTCAGCGAGTCAGAGAGGGCCGATCCAACACCTCGTTAAGTCTGCAGCATCTATCAAAACCTCCACCCCGTCTGCTGGAAGGGACTCACTCCAAACCCCAAATTACAGCATTAAATTGCCTGAATATTTGGTGTTAGACAGACTGCGACTCTGAACTCAAGGCAGAGGCTTAATAAATGGACCCACATCCTGCAGCATATTTAGACTGCAAACTCTTGAGCCAAATTGGTATGTCATGGTGGATAAAGCCGTCGAGTTTCCTGGAATCGTCTAACACAGCAGAGAGGGCATGAATACAAATTATACATCAAATGCTATAGTACCCAAATTAATCAGAGAATGTATTCCGAGCTAATAAGCAACAGAACATGTTTTAGAAATAAGGCACTGCTCTTTATAATTGTAGCTTTATTTAGTCGTTGGCCTTGAGCTATTCAAACCAAACTTCTGATTTGTTTGAGCTGGATGTGAGATGGACTGTCGGCCTGGTTTGGGTATGATAGAAAAACTGGATTTTTGTAAGCAGACGTCAGGAAACGAATAAAACCAATGAGAGATTTTTTCAATTCCATTTACCTGACCGAACCGCCCGCCTTCACATCGCTCTGTAAAATCACTCAAGATGATCTCAGTTTGTGGACGCCGTAACATAAACCTTTAACACCCCTTCTTGGAAAAACATGGCGTCTGAAGATTGATGGTAGGTGCACTGAGAGGTATTCTCAGAATAGCCCAATGTGCGATTAGGGGAACGTATCGTTTCTAAAACAACAATGTGGTTTCGAGTCTCTCACTACATTTCTCAGTATTATGCAAGGGTGCGTAATGAAGGCCCCGCCGGTTGAAGTTGCGGTTGATGGTTTTGCCATGTGTAAACTGTGAGTTCATTCTGCGACCATCTCAGACTATCCAGCTGCTGCTTCAGTCACTCACACCAGCTGGATGTGTTCACGCTCACTCGCTCCATCCTAACGCATGTCTCACCTACACCTCATAGTCTAGCTGCAGACTGCTGTAAATCATCTCGGATACGTGACGCCAAGTCAGCCACGCTGCGATCTCCCCCGATGCAACCTTTTCCTATTTTTCTGAACTTTTCTCTCTTTCCTTTTTTACTCTTTTAGCCTCGCTGGCAGCATGTCTCTAGGGACGGCCATCCAGACTGAAATATCTCAACAACTGTTAGAGAGATTGCCGTACAATTTTGCACAGACATTCATGTTCCCGAGAGGATGAATCCTAATGACTTAAGTGATCCCCTGACTTGTCGAGGACTTTTCAAGCAAAACCTCATTCTCACACTAGAAGACAAGTTTGGTACAGACATTCATGTTTCCCTCAGGATGAATTGTAGTAACTTTGGTGATCCTCTGACGTTCAGGTTCAATTTTTAATTCTTCTTTGTATTCCTATTAGTCTCAGCTGTAGTTTGTGCTAATCGGCAAATGCTAGCCTGCTAAAACCAGCTAATCAAAGCTGCATGCTTGCTAGCAATGCTGATATTAGCATTTAGCTTGCATCCTTAATCATCCGCTAGCATGGTCTGTAGACTCTTAGGTCTCTCCGTCATAACCTGGCCCTATTTCGAACGATGTGTTCTCCGACCACATTGGAAAGTGTTTATGGTTGTTTCCGAACAGCCACACTTGAAGGCGGGGTGAACTGGGCACAGAGAGAGAAGGGTTACGGTAATTCATACAAAAAGTGGAAGAAATAGTTGAGTTCAGACCATGACTTCTTCTGACGTTAGAAAGGTGGGAAAGGCTTTCCGAAGCATCTGACGGAGTTGTGATGACGCTTACTGGCAGCTTCAGAGTCGTTTCCTCTCTTCAGCATTTATTACACACAAAAAATACTGAATGTCCCATTTTAGTCGGCCCTCCAACAACAAGCGCTCTAAATAGAAAAAACAGGCATCGAACAATTGCACAACAATTTTGCGAGGACAAAACGCACCTATGCTATATGAAGCAGCTTGTTTACCCGGGACGAACAGCGGCGCATTGTGCTCCATTGAGCTCCATTGAGCCTTATTCCAGGTGCTCTCATTAATCCTTCATAGTTCTGGCACGTTGAGACCAAGCGTGTCTGGGCTAGAAAGGACCTCCATACGCTGGGAAAACGGCACATAGTGGGAGAGCACACTGGGTCACTTGTTCAGACACAAGTCAAATCGCTGCAGTGTTCTCAAGAGTGACAAAGAGTATAAATAAAGAAATACAAGGATCTCTGTCTGAAAATGTTTCCGGCAATAACGAATGTCAGATCACGTCTAAAGAGACGTGGTGATCTCCTCCTACAGACATTCATTCTGTATTCATTAAAGCAGACATCAAATATCAGAGATTAATGTATTTATTGCACACGAGTGCAACTATTTACGAACTAAAGTGTTCCTTTTGCTCGTGTAGGAGTGTGCCGGATAGTGTTGTTATGCGTCTGATTTTTGAGTGGGAGAACATCGTTCTCTTATGTGGAATTATGACCTACTATTTCTTATAATAAGTGGTCTGTGAGGGGGGAAGTGGGCCACATGTGGTAAAGTGAAGTTACTTGAGATGCTAGCGAGGCTCAAATTAGTGACCTTGTTTGAATGTCGATGCACGGACAGCGCGCCAACGTAACTGAATTTCTTTGTTACATCCAAACCCTTTGAAACGGGACTCTCTCTTTCCTGTCTAGCAGTAAAGGAGTAGGAAGATAATGCATTTCCCAGAGAGAGTCAGACGTCCGATCTCTAAAGTAGAGTCCAGGAAATGAACAGATTTATTCCACATTTTGTTTCAGCCTCAGTGTCCTCCACCTTCAACAGCTACAAGTTCTTTCGTAACACCAGACGCTCAGACTTCTGTTGACCGCCGTACTCCACACGTACCCGAAGGTCTGCTACTTCACTTATACGCTCGAAAAAAAAAAAATCACATGTGGCATTTAAGGCTGTTTGCTGTAGTAATTGTCCCGCTTCCTTCGGGGAGGATAATACAGGGTCGACGGATACTAACACAGTCCCCTGCTATAAAGAAGTCACTAGGTTCACAGCAACAGAGGACAGAGCTGTGTGAAAACACGGTGATTTACAACAGCCTGGGCCACCTGTGACTGCCTGTCTGCCCCCAAGCTGTGGATAAACGAGTCAGGGGGGTTGAATCAGGCACAGAAAAAAAACAGCTTTAAGGATAATTCTGATCTATTGCCGTAGCTTTCACTATGACTTCTCTAGATTACGATCAAACTGTACTTATGAAAGCAATCGCTGAGATCTGCGAACACAGCAGGCAGAGCTGGAACGTCATCTGATGTGAAAGAAACAATTGAACTGTTTTAGTCACATTTTAGTCAATTTCTTCTTCTTCTTCTTCTTCTTCTTCTTCTTCTTCTTCTTCATCTTCTTCTTATTGGCACCAGGAGATAATAAGATTGAATGTGTGTGTGTGCATGAGTATGGTTGTGCGTGAGTGAGTGTGCATCTCTGCGTCTGTCCACGGCTAATCTCGCACACTGCTGCAGCAAACTGCATATTATTTTTGGGTGCTTCTTACCCAAGGACCTCTTGGGGTTGCAGTGGCTCACAATTTCTCAAAACATCTTTTTTTTTATTGAGTAATACTGCCGTTGATTGACATGCTGACTCCTCACTCGAACCCATTCAGTCAGTCAAACATCCCAGCAGTGGTTGTTGCAGAGATCCTCACTCTGCTGAGTGCAGTTTTCTCGTTGTTGGTCTGTTTGTAGTCAACAGCTGTCTCCATGTTTGTGTACAGTTTCTATGGTTACAGGTGGCATTTAAAGCTTAATGGTAGCTTACCTTTCTGGGTGCTGGCTCGTGAGTTTTCTTGCATCTGTTTTTGTTGCCGCCTCTTGATTCATTTTCAGCAGGACTGTGGATCCGTTATGTCCATAAATCTACCGCTAACGCACCTCAAATCCTCTTATGAAGAAGAGACATTTTGGGTGGTTGTATTTCATCATAGTCTTGTTTTACAAAAGGTTAAGTGTTGTTTAGTGTCTTGTCATGAAAAAATGACATCAACAAGTATTTTTGTCATAGCTTTGGTTACGACAAAGTTGTCGTAAACAAAGTTGTTTTACACCAGAATTTAGACATTTTACTGAAACGCTTAATTGCAACGTTACACAACATAATTGAACTAAGAGTACTTCCTGTTGTTCCTTGTTGTGTAAAAGTGATGCCATAACATGCACTAGTAACTAGGCATAGTGTGGATGTCTGGGAATGGAAACCAGGTGCTTTTGTGCTCTGCTAACACAGGCCTGTTGTTGCATCGTCAGCTTGCTGTATCTAGAAGTAGCTTAACGAGCTCAGCAGGACCCCTCACATCAAACACTGCGCTAATGGCTGATACACTCATTGGGTTTGGGCGGGCCGGACAGCAAATGTGCACGTTGACGTTCAAGGCAGCACAGCAAAAACCTCAGTTTGCTTCTCAAGCCATTCGTTCATAGATCCAAGCCAGCTATTTTCATGAGATGTTAAGAGGAAAGGGCTTTCTGGTTTATGGGAAACCAATAAAATGTCAAATCCGTGACTGGTCAAGCAGCAGCTTGTTATAAAAAAAGAGAAAAGACTTTTGTGAGGTAAGGAACGACAACGGCAGATGGAAAGAGGCAGGCTGGTGTGATGTCATGTTAGACCAGAGGAAGAGCCGTTGCTGGTGGAGATCAGGTTTACAAAAAACACAAATGAAATGCACATCAAAGAGCTTATCGGGACAAATCAACAGAGTGATTTTCACTGATTTACCTCATGTGGAAAAGGGAATAAATTCCAAACAGATGCTCAGGTTCATTTGCATTTTGTCAACAACAGAGTGGGTTGTCAAAGTGTTTCCTTTTTAGTTTTATATGATTGCCTGCGCATAATCTCCAGACAAAAAAAACTAAGAATATATTGCACACATACAATATAAATTACTGGCCCCGACATAATTCAGTAAATCTTGCTGAAAGTGCTTCACATTTATTAAACGAGATGAACATGTGTCCGGTGAAACCTGCCAGGGTGAGAGTGGAAGAGAAGAATAAAAGACCCTAGAGGCACATTAAAGGTTTTGAGGAGTGAAGTTTAATGGGATCATGATTGTCTTTGTCGGTGGTCAAATATTGAATTGGTTTACGGGACAAAAAGCACAACCAGAGCCACTCCTACATTCACTCTGCCAACTAAAAGTCTCTACATCAGATACCCCATCAGTGCAGGATAAAACTCCAGAACCGCGTTCAGCAGCTCAGTGTTACAGAGGGTCATTACTTTTGACAAATGACAGATATTTTTCTTTTTTCGAAGGTTTGGCCGATGGGCTGACACATCTTATCTTTCTCACTTCGTCCGAACACACGGTTTCCCCAAATCACCGTTTTCATCTCCTCCAATCAAAGGGATTTATTGCTCTAGCTGGCTAAAACTCTCCTTTCTCTTGCATCTGGGTTATCTCTCCTCTCTGATAATGCTGGTTGAGATCAGTGTTATTCTCCGGGAGAGTAAAAGTGACCTCAGCCTGACTCATTGGTCCGGGCTCTACGACATGCAGAGGCTGACGGAGAGACAGACTGGCGGAGCGCTGCTGGGTAGACAGATGGACAGAGAGACGGAGGTACGGGCGGGCAGGGTCCTAAGGTTGCCCCGTGACGGAGAAGGAAGGAGGCATATTAGTGCGCCAACAGTCCGACCTTAATGGCCGGACTGTTAGGGGGGAACTGGGCTACAGCCGACGTCACAGCGTGCTAGTTGTAGAAGCGGCCAAACGCTTTCCTATGTAGATCCTAAAAAGAGAAAGTAAGAAAGAGAAAGTTGATCATTTGCTAAGCCCCTCCCACAAACAGCAGTTGTCCAATCGTAGCTTAGCAACTGTAACTAGCTTCAGCAGGCCTGTCGTGTTTTGGGTTTCTCGATACGTTCTGCTACAGATATTGAGTACGTGTTTGTGTGTGTGTGTGTGTGTGTGTGTGTGTGTGTGTGTGTGTGTGTGTGTGTGTGTGTGTGTGTGTGTGTGTGTCTCACCCGACTCCAAGTGTGAGCAGGTGTGAAGCCAGCAGAGAGGGAACAAGGATGAGGAAGACATCAGAGGAGAAGAGTCCTCTCTTCATCACCTCAGTCTTCCTCACGCTGAGGGAGCCTTGCTGCTTAGGGTGCTGAAACACAAACTCTCTGCAGACAAAGGGAGGATAGAACAGGAAGAAAACAGAGATAATGAGAACGCGAGAGAGAGAAAACCCAGAATGCAGGAACGGATTGAGAAGTAGAGAGACCATTAAGAGCTACTGCCTGTCAAATACACTTATTGAAACGCAGAAGATTAAACGTCGAGTGTGGCGGCGTAAAAAGAAAAGGAGTGTGATTCATGTGCTCCTCAAACACTCAAAGGTATAATGCGTAAACAAAATGCAAGGCGCAGCATTGAAACATGCTGTCAAAGTTAGACTTAAGAGACCCGGTGACGAAAAGACTCACCGCGCCAAGAAACGGTTGCAGCACGTAAATCCCCATAAAACCACAAAATTATTGATTTGTACCGAGTAAACAACCTAGATGCAACACGCTAATTAGTGTGTTTTAGAGGTGCTGGGAGGCAGACAGAGCTAGGTTAGCGGTTTCCCCTGATTTCACTCTTTCTGCTAAGCTAAGCTAATAGCCTCCGGTTCTATAGGCACCAGAGTGAGAGGCATTGATCTTCTCGTCCAACTCTTGGCAGGAAAGTAGTATTCCTATTAAACTTTTGAACACCTATACGTCTTTGCAAGTGCTTCCAAGTCCTCTAATAACTGAGGGATGTAGTAAAAAAAAAAAAAAAGGAAAGCAAACATAAATAACTATAAAATGAACTAAAGTTAACTGAGCTGGTCTTACTTTGGTGGCATATTTTCAGGTCTACTGGACCAATCCCACACCCAGTCAGTGTCCACTCGCCGCTCAGCTTCCTCCTGCAGCATGCATGAGGGACCAGATAATGTGCAGAGAGGAGACGACACAGACACTTCACTGATACTGACATCCACATCGACTGGAGTTTGAACAAAAGTCTAAATCTGAGGGGGGCGGAATCTCAAAGGCTCAACGACTGATCAGTATTCTAGATGACATATCTAAAGCAATATCTCTGCAAAGTGATTGTTTAACTTCAATAAATGGAAATGAGTGGCAGGACAGTAGGAAAGGTTCTCTGCTCTTTGGTAAGTGGTCGGCAATAATGTAAAATAAATTGTATTAAAGGTATACTGTATTTGATTTGTAGGTAATGGTCTCTAAAAATAAACCACCAGTCACAACAAAAATTGAAATGTTTGTATTTTTCTCGTCCGTGTTCAGAGTGAATACCTGAATGGTGATGCAGTCACTGTCGTGCTCACTAGTGGGTCTCGGGGAACCGGTGGACCGTGGAGTCCCCTCCTGCGTAGGACTGTGGACCACAAACGGACATTTACAACGTGGGTTTAAGTGAGATATGGACAGACTGTAATTTCTGTTAAAACAAACACACACACAAGAGAAAGTAAACACGTATCGTGAAAAACAAGCAAAGTTCCACTGAGCACAGAACGAAACTCATTACTGTGCAAATTATTCTGACGCCTCGCTGTGCAGCTCAAACCCCCTAACAACAAAACACCCACACAAACAAACTGCACCATTACCTGTCTCTACTCCTCTCACACTCCAGCTGTGCCTCCAGAAGGATCCTCTCCAGCTCCCCCTGCAGGGTGGAGGAGACGCTGTCCTGCGGCCCCGTCGGACTCTCCCTGAGGCTCACGGCTGTAATCAGCTCCTCCAGCTCGACCCAGGAGCCTGATGAGGAAACAATGGGAGCAGCGGAGTTTGTAATGATGCTCAGGCAGCCGGTGAGGAGGCTTCACGCACACATGGAGGAGTGAGCAGGAGGAAGGTACACACACCTATAGCCTAGCAGTTTTGTGTTGAGTCACATTTAGTTTTTTGCAACACGCTCTGCCGAGAGCAGACCTGTCACTGGGAATACAATATTTAAAATATTAAATCAATGCATGAAACGCATTCTATTAACGCATGAAACTGCATTTAATTTCATATTGTTTCCCCATTACTGACCACTGCATCTTTTGTTGCCCTGAATGACCCACTAATCCCATCGTGAGGCTCAGAATGATGCACGTAGTGAACCGTCTTTAACTCTAATACAGATTTCCACGATTGCAATATTATCATTTCAACCATATCGGCCAATTAGTTTCCTTCTATAATGTTGCAACGTTGGTGTGGAGTGGTCAGTGAGTGGACACGTGTGTGTGTGTGTGTGTGTGTGTGTGTGTGTGTGTGTGTGTGTGTGTGTGTGTGTGTGTGTGTGTGTGTGTGTGTGTGTGTGTGTGTGTGTGTGTGTTTGTGGCCACATGGGGACTTATGCAGCACCACGGATGTCCTGACGTGACATTCGATGACCGGCGAGACGATGGACGCTAGATGGACGTTCAGCTGGACGGCGTTGAGTTACACACATGTGGACAACAAACACCGAGACCAGGAGTGAAGCCAGAGTCTACGTCCCTCAATCAATGAGTTTGGAGAACACACACACGGCCTATGAATGAATGAATGAATGGATGGTCACTCTGGATCATTGGGTTCATGAGCAGGAAGAGATTTACACACACACACACACACACACACACACACACACACACACACACACACACACACACACACACACACACACACACACACACACACACACAGTCAAACAGTAGGGCAAGGCTAACTCAGGCTGACAGCATGCTTGCTTATGTAAGATCTTATTTCTGTTCGAGATTAGCCGTTCCCCCTCTGCCTTCCTCCCCTTGGTTCTCTCTTGTCATGCTGTCTGTATCCCTCTGTGACATACTGTAGGCACCATTTACAAAATATCAACACCTCATCTATCCTTGCCTCTCATCTGATCGCTGTAATCCTCACTTCACACGGCTTTTTGACACTGTAATCGCACAAAAAAGCAGCAGAGGAGATAGAGCCATGAGTGGGCACAGAGCTGGGGGGGGGGGGGGGGGGGGGGGAGGAGCCGTGCCATTGCCCTAGTTATTTTTTTTTTTTTTGGGGGGTTGTGACATAACAGCTGCCTGACTTATCTATCTGTCATCATTCTGCAGCACTAAACCAGTTTCTATGGTGCGATCCCTTACACATTCATCTGTGACGCTGCCAAATCAGCTTTATGTAATGTGGACAGGAGCTGGACGCTAAAGGAATCGATGAAGTGCAGCACAACAGGCTTCTTTTTGATTTGCTGTGAACGTCTGCTTCCAGTTTAGGGACGGTGCAGAAATGTCAAAGGACAGCGGAGGTTATGTTGTCTATGCTTTCTGCTGGAGGGAGGGTAGTGCGGTTGTTTTGGGATAGCTTTTTGTTGCCTAGGATTTAGATTTAATTTCAGCTTTTAGACGAAAAGGTTACGTCCAAAAAAATGCCTTTTGTGTGTGTTTACATTTTAATCTAACTAAATTCATTTGTATGCATCTTTTTTATGCAGATTGTGCCAATGCTGAAAACAAAAGGTGCCCTTTTCTTCTTGAGTGATTTACTGGACGGACACAAATTAGCATTTCCTTTTGCGGATTTTGCTTTAAATTTTGCGCCACATTTGGATGGAAGCTGGTAACAACTGTTCATTCAGTAGCCCTTCAACAATAGAGAGCAGCTACACACATTTGGTATTTCTTTTGGCTATTGCTGCCTCTTATGTGCAATTCAGGCAGTGTAAAAACAATATTGTCTCATTCACATGTTAAACTGGGTATTACTAAGGGGTCGTTCAAAGCAAAAAGGTTTTGTGTGCGTCAGCTGATAAATAAGAAGAAGTTCCTTCACTGGGTTTGCTGTATTTAGAAAGTGTGTCACCATTCCATGACAAGTGAACAGAACACTGACAAGATGATTTTACAACTTTAAAATGTCCCACTGACTCTCTATCTATCTATCTATCTATCTATCTATCTATCTATCTATCTATCTATCTATCTATCTATCTATCTATGTATCTATATATATATATATGTGTGTGTGTGTGTGTGTGTGTATGTGTACTCCTCTAAAGGATTAGTGTCAAGATTAAGTGTTAATATAAGTTTTTATATATATATATATATATAAAATCTGACTTTTCAAACTTCCAAATATTGATATTAGTATTGGCCTATAATTGATAACCCTGTCTCGAGGCTCAACCCCTCCATCGCTTCCATACAGTCCCCTTCGTGTCCTGCTCCGGTAACAGAGTTACCCAGCATCCCCTGTGCCAAAGAATGTGCATGCAGCACAGTGGAGCTATAAGCGTCAGGAAATCTCCGCATCTTAATTGGCTTACAGAGATACAAACAGGTGAGTCAGGGAATCCGTTTACACAATGACAGTGTCAGTGGCAACAACAATGCAAACTACAGCGGCGGTGCCCTCTCCTCTCAGCCGCTGTCATAATGACGACAGGACGTCTGCACATCATATCTGGAGACGCACTGAGCGAGTGAATGGGCTCGTTGTTGATATTTGCGTTCTGGGAAATGAAATCGATCTGTACACACAACGGCTTCAATAAGGATCTCGGTTATTGTTTCTACACGTGCGCAAAAAAACAGCCTCCGCGTCACGGGCGTGAATGCCAAATATATACATGTCATAATATAACGGAACAAACAAACTGCCTGGTTCATGTGCCACACCGTCACTCACCGTAGAGTCCGTCCTCTGGTGTCTGCGAGCCGGACAGAGACATGCTTGAACGCCGGGGTTCTGGATGGAGAGAAGCGCGGAGAGATGCGGACACTGGCCGAGGACTAGCGGGTGCAGATGGGTCTCTGTCGTGGACGCTTTTCTCTCAATCACTCTGGAGTTTGTTGTTGTCTAAAAGAGACACCGGGCACCGACGCTGCGCTAATCCCCCCCCCCCCCCCCCCTCTCCTCCCTCCCTCTCCTCCCTCCCCATCCCTTTCCCACGTGCCAGCAGGGAAGAGGTAAACAAAACGAGCTAAGAAAGAGCTCAGCAGGGTCAAAAGCCATGCAACAACAAGGTGCATGACGCAGTGTGCGCCCAAACAATTGCACCTAATTAACCACCATTGTACTGGTCGTTTACTTAAAGTTATCCATCACATTATAACGTCAGAAAGTTTGATTTATAATGATTAGAGAGACTCAGTCATGTGATCTAGACTTCTGGCTCAGGCCCCACTGCTCAAAATGAATATCTCTGCAGCTACTCGGTCTATTTACATGATCTCACTACATGGTAGTGAAGGTAACACTGATGGTGAACATGATGCTATTAGGATGAAGCAGAGCAAAGTTGGAGAAGTTTTAAAAAAAGGCATGTTAATTAAGACATGTTGGCCATTTGGGTCAGACGTGATGGTCACGGCTGTTTGAAGTGAAGTTCATTCTTTCTCTTCTTCGACTGCTGGTTTAGTGAGTTTTGGTCGTGAAGACTTTTTGTTGGAATCTGGAGTCTCAGCTTTCATGATGACATGTTGTTTTTGCTGGTGGCATGAAGTAGCAACATTGCTAGCAACATTTGCGTGTTTTTACTGTGTTCATTTCGTTTTCTTGGTGTTCCTCATGAGCTGAGCTTCTGTCTGGTATGTAGGATGAATATGTCGCTACATGTTGAACATGTCCATCTGCTGTTTGTTGCGATGACAGCAGCTGCCCCCGATACTGGAGTTATCTGTGTGTTGCATAGTGTTTGTTAGGATTAGGGATAAAGGATGCTTCAGGTTGATGTAGAGGAAAACACGTCGATGGGAAAACAGCGCTGGTGCTGAACGCCGGGGAATTAAAGGTCCTTCCTTCATAAAGAGTCAAACAAGAATCCGAGTATTAGAGTAGCAGCTAGTGGTTTTATTGATGGTAATACATCATTTTGAGTTTCCAGCTTTAAAACATTCCCTTCGGCTGGTGTGTATCCTTTTGTAATAAAGCAGTTACAGATGTTGGCAATTCATCAAAAATACTTTCACACTGTCTAATAAGTCATCAAGTCTGGAATTCTGAATTCTAAATGTTAATAAGTTGATTACTTATGGGTTTTAATTTTTCCAAAGCGTTATTAGTTCGTAAGAGCGTCTACCTGATAAACTGAATAACTATCTAAACATAAGTCAAGTCTCCTGCTGGAGGAGCAAACACCAGCCAGTAACCACTTCCACTCATTTGATGAAGCAACCGTTTGGAAACAACAACTTGCAAATTCCAAGAAATTAATGTCCTCAGTGTCCTCAATAACAACTAAAGCCCAGAACACCTCCATCATAAACAGTACACAGTTCTGATCTCTGCTCTCAAATCACATCAACATTTAAAAACTTGGTGGTAGTAGTAGTAGTAGTAGTAGTATTCTGGTCCGATGGTGGTACCACATACAGGGTGACCAAAACTCTGATATTTTATCTATGTATTCACAGTACATTTACCAGGAAACCACATGTTTTAAAGTTTGGTTTGAACCAGATCGTCAGTCAGGGGTAACTTTATCTGACTAAACACGTTGGAAATCATCCTCTGGGCACCCTGAATGTCCATCCAAAACATTCTTGGCAATCTGAAAACCACAGATCTGTTCCTGATCAAGAGACACATGGTTTGTCACATTCTGCCCTCTAGCCACATTCCCACTTCCTCAAACCCACTCATTGGCATTCTCCTCTTGTCCGCCAGATGCCCTCTGACTGTTTCCCCCCCGTCCCATCCGGACACTCCCTCCTGCCCCGCAAAAGCCCCTTTTCCTCCAGTTCCAGTCACCTGACCTTCCCCTGACCACCTGCTCACCTGTTCCTCCTTTTCCTCTCAGCCCTGAAGATATTTAACCAGCGCTGTTCCACTCTCTGCACGCCTGTTCCATGTTGTTGCCATGTGCTGTAATCTGTGTTCAGTTATCTGTTCCCTGAAACCTGGAATCTGGATCTTGTTACATGTCTGTTTTGAACCTCTGAAGATTTACATTTTAATATATATATATATATATATATATATAAAATCTTTCCTCACAGGTATGGAACAGTTTGTACTGAACACCTACAACATTACACTTGTAACCTGTTTTGAAGAAATATAGAATAAATTCATTTTACAACATAAATATTTCAGCTCTCTAATCCAGTGATTTCCATGCAAAATGTCCTAATTAAAGATCTTTCTAGTGGGCTGCACTTCTAAAGTCAAATTATTAAGGCTAGTGCCAAAATCTAGAAAATATAAATATATATATATAGTTTTAAAAGCACTCCCTTTTAATCTTTGGCAAGCTGCATATAGGCTGGAAAGCAGCCTTTGATGTGTGCCTTAAAAACATCAAATGAAATGGACCAGAGAAGATCAGGATGTTCACGCTCGCTGCATCATCAGCATCGTATACCTGGAGAACATTGAAGAACTCAGCGTTATATTTACACTATTTTCAATGAATGAGATCAAGCATTCGTTTTAATATTTTTCTGATTGTGGCCGTATCTAATGAGCCCCATGGCCCCATCCTCACCGTCTATTCTGGTGACATTCCTTTAAGACGCTTGGCATCAGCGACATCGGCAGCGCAGCGACTCCGAGATGGATTTCATTCACGTAGCCAAGAGCAAACAGAGAGGATGCACACATGTACTCTCATCACCATGATGTTATTACCACTTTACTCTGATTACTTACTAATGATGAACAGCTCAGGCAGCACAAACAATGAGGGGGAAAGGAACATTTGAGGGAAACAGATGTTTTTCCTTCATGAATCATTTTGAAAATGTATTTTAATGAAACAAAAAAGAAAAACAATATCACCACCTGGTGGAGAGAGAAACCAAAACACATGCTTGTCCTGAGGCAGTTCTATCTACCAGCATCAAAATGAAAACCTTCATGTAATACAGCGCCATACAACCGCCTTCTAACTTTTGTTTAAATCACTTCTGTAAGACTTGATTCGAGTTGGACAAGAAGACCAAAGCGTTATGAATGATGCAGCGTATTGTTAGTGTCTTCTGGTGCACAGCAGCAGCCCGGCATCTCTCCGCTTCACCGTCTATCTTCTCCACCATTTATTATGTTGCCAAGCAGCATTTCTCTTCTGACCTCCAGCCTTGTTTCTAGACAAGAGGACGGACACGGAAAGTCATTATTCGGCCCAGAAACAAAGCAGAAAAAAAAAAAAAAAAAAGTTCCGTCATCCATCAAAGCCGCTTAAGATCTTTGACAATGTCCCGGACCCCGGCTCAGATCAAAGCGGGAGACGCCAGTCGTGGTCCGGTCCGGTAAACGACTGCCCACCCTGTTCATCCATCATGCTCGAAACTGAGATAGCAAAATAATAAAACCTTTTCAGGTAATGGCCGCAGTTAGAGCTCGCCATTAGGCACGTCCCCTGTCCTACAGCCCTGTGATTGATGACTTGATCTGAGCGTACATAAAAGGATCTGCTTTAAATTCACTTCTTCTTGTAGCTGTTCAGACTCAGAGGCTGATTAATGAGTGCCAGTGAAAGTAGTGGTGTTCTTCTGGTGGCTCTGTGGGCACAGCTCTAAAACATTACTCTGATTGGCTATGTGCAGGGAGCTTATTGGCTTGATAAAAAAAATAATTACAGTTCGTGGGCTCACCTCGAGTGGATGGTAACTGACTCATGTGGACAACACAAATCCAGATAGAGAGAGAGAGAGAGAGAGAGAGAGAGAGAGAGAGAGAGAGAGAGAGAGAGAGAGAGAGAGAGAGAGAGAGAGAGAGAGAGAGAGAGAGAGAGAGAGAGATCTGAAGCATGATGTGTGCTAGACTCTCTTTAAGGCTCGTTGATCAAAGACACAAGCTGCGGTCCGAGAGTCTTCTTTTCAACTATCTGAGTGGCGGCCATGATGAGAGCTGGTCAAATTCTCTAAATGCTAAGGGAAAGGTGCTTCAGCGCTCCCCCCCCCCCCATCTCATTTAGCAAAGGGCACACTTCACCATCCTTTAAACCATCCGTTGAAAGCGATGCACGTCAGTAACATTCACCGTGCGTGATTACGTAGCCTGGTGTCAGTGCAGTAGCGCTCTCTTTTGTAAAACCTACACACGGCTGAATAAATCTTGATTCTGTCCTATTTGAGACTACGGTGCCGGGGTCTGGGGTTGTTGTGACGCAGTTCAGAATGGAGCGATTTGACGTTTTCTGGGTCTGCACAAAATGGCCCCAGAACTTGCAGACTCCGATGGGACGGGAGCCCGAGAGCAGACTTACCAAACACATCTTCTACTGGGATCTTTCAAATAATTCATTTGGGGCATGGGAGCATGCGAAACCAAGGCAGGTTTCCAAGTCTACTTACCACCCAGAGCACTATGTCACCCTTAACCTCGACTAGTCTGTCTGTGCCCATGTTGAGATGTGTTACTCTGACAGGTTGCAGATGAAATGCACTTTTTGTTTTATTGTCCGTGACATCACCATCTTACATACAGGCCGCAGAACGTCCTGATTCGTTTCTCACGACTGAAGACGTCAGCACCTGCTTACAGACGAAGTGTTTCACCTGTAGCTCAGTTTGTGTGGGAGGGAGCTTTATGTCTGATGTGTTAAAGGCACAGTCTGTGGCCCAGATGTGCCCAACTTATGTTTTAATGTGGGAGATGGATTGCGTTCATATTTGCTTTAACTTTGTCAGACATGCATGGAGGTGTATTGGCTTATATTTGTTGTTTCACTCTCATTATTTCGCTGCTCCTGGTTGTTATGTCTGTCTTGTAAACCCGTGTGGGCTGGGCACCTTTTGGTGCATAACGATTTGTAAAAATACATAAATTTACTTATCACCACAGTTGTGTTTTCCTAAGTCCTTATGGATTCTCCTTCACCTCTTTCCTTGACCTCGTGACGTTTTTGTTCAAAGTCAAGGAGAAGCGGTGCTTTGTGCAAAATGCTAACACCAGTATGCTAACATGAGGATGCTATTGGCTATATGTATAATTCAGTTGCCTAGAATTTAGTTAGTTAGTAATTTAAGTATAGGTTACGATGGTCACCATCTTAGTTTAGCATGTAAACATGCCGATATCTAATTTGTACGGCGAAGGGAATATCATTAGTTTTGCAGCATTGTACAAATCTAAGTTCTGACCTCATGGTGGCGCTAGAGGACTCAGAGGATCAACAGAAATGCTGTAGTTGGTGAGATAATCCATTTGGGTTTATTTAGCCTGGGAGGTAGGAACATTACTTAACCCTTAATGGATCACTTAATCCTTCAGTTTAATTAAACAATGTTGTTTTTTTTAATATTAAGTTTTTCTAAACCTGCTTCTTTAGCTCTTCAGAGATGCCTTGACCCGCACACATCTCCACTGTAATCACCAGCAGGACAGTTGAGTTGTGGAGAGCTTCAAACCCCGACACAATATAACGGATGATGAACTAAACGCCACCTGTGAACTCTGCCCGCAGAAGCTCTTTGTCGTCCGTAAACTCAAGGTCCTCTCTGAAGCCGACAGACTGCTCATAGAGTCTGTCCTCCCTCCATTGTCCTCCATCTGCTGCTTCTCCAACAGCCACAAACATGCAAGGGTTTTCACATCACTCGCCTTTTCAACTCGTCACAGACGTCAAAGTCGCCGGAGCCGAGCGAAAGCAAAGCTCGCAGCGCGGCACACCGCCCCGCCTCCACCCCACCTCCACCCCTTTCAACCGGCGCGTCACTCCGCTTCCACCCAGCTGCAGGTGCAGATCCCGGGCCTGTTCCTCACTTCTCTGGTTTGCACGACAGATTTTAGTTTATATATTGGTCCATGTTTTCGATTTGGGGTCCATGTTTTTTTTTACTTCGTGATGATATCCAGCAAAGTAATCCGGGCTTTTTGGAACAAGTGGATCTGCAATCAATCAGTCCGTCATGTTGTTTACAGGATTTACTTGTTACGATAAACTCATTTTTACAAGATCATGTTATAACAAGATATCTTTTCATGTTATTAAGACAAATTGTTCTGCTTTAACATGAAACTTGTATCACTAAACTTCCTCGAATCAGCTCATAAAAAGACTTTCATCACGATGACATGGTCTGTTGTATAGAGACACGTGTGGAGGGTCTCATTAAACCCTCTGAAGATTCAGTTAATCACTGTGCCCTTGGATAGGTACCACCACTATGTGTACCGAGTGTGTATGTCAAACATATGCAAAGTTGTGCATGATGTACTGTATGGGATATTTTAATTGCTAAAAGACATTTATTCATATATATATATATATATATATATATATATATATATATATATATATATATATATATATATATATATATACACATATACACTTCATGTATTCCATAGGTATATCTCCTTATGTTTCATGCCCGTTCAACTCCCATTACTGTAACATTTGTAGAAGTAACGGGGCTCTTTCCATGAAATTATATTCGAAATCCATTCAAATGAGGATTCCCAGAAACGAGGTCTGAAAGTGTAGCGAACATCTGAGAGATGGAAAAAAAACAAAAAACGCCCAGATTCACCGGGATGTTAATGTAGGTCTGCTAGCGAGAGAGGAGATGGGACAAGATAAGTGATCCGAGCTGATAACGTGGGATGAGATGTCTCAGCCCTTAAGGCGTGGAGGTGTAGACGTTATCGCTCTACCTCTGCTGTATGGAGTGGTTCCTGTGGTTCCTGCTAACCAGCCTCGGGTAACAACAGTGGTGATGATGGGGTCGATGTTCAACAATAATAAGAAAAAAAAAATCAATTTGTTACAGTCATCAAGCCTGGACACAAACGAGGGGCTCGGAACTGCAGACGGAAGACAACAAAATGCAAAAAAAACCATGATTTATTTAACACAGTTTGGTGTTTTGCCTTCTAATTTGCATGCACAACACTTCCGCATGTTAATTTAGAGCGGCCTGAAAACACTGGAGCGGTTTAACCTTCGCTGCCTGTGGATCTGCCCGTGCTTCAGAGGGCCATTGTCCATGTGTCTCTATTATCCTGCTGGTCACGGTTCCCCGCCTCTGCCCTCACTCATATGGGAGATATCTGTAGAATAATTCTACCTGTCTGTTCCTATCTCCTTCTCCCTCCTTCTCTCCCCCCTTCTTCCTCCCTCTCTCTCTCTCTCTCTCTCTCTCTCTCTCTCTCTCTCTCTCTCTCTCTCTCTCTCTCTCTCTCTCTCTCTCTCTCTGTGTGTGCATGACCTTTCTGCATTCCTCCCCAGTTGACCTTGGTGTCCTGTCAGCTCTTTCCTTCTCCCCACCTCACACTACTAGCTGGTCTTTACCGCCACCCCCGTTAACCACGCCGTGCCCCTCATTTCCACCCCCTACTGACTGCTTCTTCCCTCCGTGTCCCTTGGTTCCGCCCCCTGGATCACTTTTGCTCCCCTCTCTCCTCCCCTCTCCTCCCATTGCTGTCTCCCTCTTTGCTCTCTGCAGCTGTACATACTCTGCTTTTTAATTAGACCGACTCACTAGCTCCACCTCCGACTGCCTTCTACTCTCCGTCCCCCCCCCACCCCCCCCGTCCCCCCCCCACCCCCCTAGCCCTCCCACCCTCCCTTTGCATACAAGGATACAGGGGCTTGCATGGCGACACGGAGAGGAGGTCATGATGGAGAGACGCAGAGAGAAAGGGGGAGAGAGGAAAAAGGAACAAGACAGGGGGAACTGAGAGGAGCATCTGAGAGCATAACTGCCTGTTTGCTCACTCTTGTCTTCTTGCTCCCCCTCCTGTCCATTCACTTCCACTCACAGCACGAACGCTCAGACAGTGAGGTAGGCACAGCGGAGCTCAGCGCTCTGAGGGATGGATAAATAGGTTCCCACGTGAAAGGCATGCATCCACAGAAGAAGAGCAGAGTGAGATAGAGGAGGACACAACCAGAGAGGAAAGGAGAAAGAGGTGAGGAGGAGAGGAAAGGGAGACAAGAGAGAAGCAGATGGACTCTACACAGAGGAAAGGAAACGGTGCGAAGCTCACCGAGCAGCAGTGACAGAGAGGTGGGAATAAGAGCAAACGTGAACGCCAGAGGGATGGAAGAATGGGCTGAAGAGACGTGAAGGAATAGCAGAGAAGCGGAGCGAGAGAGAGACAACACAGAAGGGAATCAGGAAGAGAGAGAGAGACGTGGTATGTGTGACTCAGTTCTGTGTCCTGATGGGAGATAGTACAGCAATCTCCCCATCAGCCCTCTCTCAGCATCACCATAGAGATAACGGAGTGAGAAAGATCAGAGCTGAGGACAGATTTTAAAAAACGCACAAGTATCTGTTTTGTTTTTGTGCAGTTGACGTGGGCAACGAGCTCCTTTTTTACTTTCGGCTGTTTTTGCATTCTGCTGAATTGCAGAATGAAGAGAAAGGCAGTGTGCGTCCTTGCATGTGTGCACACACGTGCGGGCATACATTTTGTTTATGTGTTTGGCAGGTGTGTGTGTGTGTGTGTGTGTGTGTATGTGCACATATTTATTCTGACAATGGGGGTGTGTTTGTGTGCTCATATCGTGCCTGTGTGTGTGTGTGTGTGTGTGTGTGTGTGTGTGTGTGTGTGTGTGTGTGTGTGTGTGTGTGTGTGTGTGCGTGTGTGTGTAAAATCTAGTGAAAGGGGATCGTACGTGTGTGTTTGGATACTGGGATTTGCTTTACTGCAGGTGTGGGAGTTATTTTCCGAGATTGTGCAGCTTTATGAGAAGCTTTAAAGAGTGAGGAGCTTAGATTGGTCTGTCAGTGATGTAGCTTTGCAGATTCCAGCAGCGTGCTTTCATTGCATATTTGTCATGAGCAAGACTGTGAGTGTGTGTGTGTGTGTGTGTGTTTGTGTGTGCAGTGGGGGGGTGTACGCAGAAAGTTTGAGGAGGAGGCACTGAGCGAGGGAATTCCATTTGTATGGATCTGTGTGTGTGTGTGTGTGTGTGTGTGTGTGTGTGTGTGTGTGTGTCTTAGCAAGGTCCAATGCGTACTGTTCTGGCATTTAATTTTCACGTAATGTGCGACATTGTTGCTGCATCTCAATAACACGAGTGTGCTTCAACGTTTACATTTACTTTGCATTATCCGTCACGTTTCTCAATTAACTTAGCTCACAGCGAATCTTGTATTGACAAGCGTCATACTAATGCAATTGCACATGCACTGTCATGCATGCATGTGCACCATCAAATACACATGCATGCCCTCACCACGCACAGGTGCACACTGCGCACACACACACACACACACACACACGTACATTTGCAGTGTGAAGAAATGCTGTGCTGTTAATCCTGTCTGTTGTCACACAACTCTTCGCTCCTGTTCACTCACTCTTCTCTCCACCACGCTACGTTTCCCTTTTATCTCATCTCATCAGTGTGTGTTTTAAGGGGTCAGCAATCTCCATCTCCCAGCTTTCACTTGCCGACCATTTAATCCTTTTCTCACGTTGCTTATAAATCTGTCTTCTGTCACCGCCACTTAATTGTCTCTCTCTCTCTCTACCCAACAGAAGTTGATGTAGCCCTCTGTTAAACTTTTACTGTCTCCTGCTTTCGCCATGCTCGGTGAATCTGTCTGTCTGCTGGCCAGCTATTTTTTTCGTTGGACTGACAGCAGCTTGGCTTTATAGGTAACGCACTATGATGTACTCTTGGGACATTAGTTTGGACAGGGCCTTTGCAGCACGTCAGCCCAGCGGAGAGTAAACCCCCCCCCCCCCGGGGAGCGGACTGTGCCGTGTGTTCATGTAGCATGCTTCTGTGCACTGGACATGTCAATGTCCAGTGTCACTTGTTGTGTTTGGCTGCTGATTTCTCATGCAGAGACCTTTGGATTATTTCACCTCTGAATCCCTTGGAAGAGAGTCGGAGCATAAAAGAACTATCCAGCCAGAGAAACCAGACAATTAGGCTGCTGGAAGAAAACAATGTTTACCATGGCTGTCTTTCCCAGATAGCCAAACATCATCAAATTTGTTCACAGTTGGCTAAGTTTGCTTATCACAATCCATTGGCCTAGATTTAGGGATTTCATATTAGGCATAGGATTTTGGTCAAAAGAGGACAGATGGAACAAATCATTTCTGACTCTAAAAGTTTGAAGTGATCCGGCCACCCTGTAAGGAAACCGGAACGAGAAGGGTGGACCGCGCCGTCGTCTCAAGTGATGAGCTGGCCTGTGGCTTTGCACGCCGACGTTTGTGTGACGACGGTGCAAGCGGTGTTTAACCTTGACGTGTCGCTGCTTTCATGAAGATCACTAGAGGAGAGTGTTGAAATGACACAAACCTGCAAACACCAACGTAGTTAGAGAGTCTGACGAACAAAGATGCCAATGTTTTCACATTCAAACAGCTGTCGACACAACACTGACATATCATACATTTTTAAGTTCACGGCAAACTTACCAGCAAATTCTATCTTATTTACACATTCAGTTACATGGCAACATTATCATTTATTTAGAGTCGTGTTTGTGAATCCAACAGTCACTCTCTGTTTTTGTCTCTAATATCTGGCTTTTAGCTGCTAATGCTCCACCGTGTTGACCAGCTGGAAGCTTCACCTCACAGCACCTGCATGTTTCCTTTGACTCTCAGCCGTGGTGATTACCACTTGTAGGATAACTTCATTTTGACAAAAACAAAAAACACTGGAACCTTCCAAGCGCTCTGTGTGTAGATGCAGAATGCTGCAGCTAGTGCTGGGTGAAATATGGCTTGCCGTGACTGGCCTGACTGTAACTGGCCAAGCTGAATGGCAGAGCACAAACAATCCGGCATCTACGTCTCGCTGCCACAGTTCTGCTCAAGTGTCTGACAGGAATAACAATGGCTGTGTTGCCTCGGGTTTATAATGAATTAAAAATCGTAATTTAATTTGTGTTTGTTTGTGTAATTTAATTTGCTGTTAAGCATGATCAGGCTTAAGATTGCATCAGTCAGAGGCAGCTGCATCAGGGTATCAGCAATGAAGGAATTCATTTTGTCAAGAGCAGATCCCAGACTTACGTGCTGCTTTACTTTATTTTACTTTACTTTACTTATTTCGCTTATTTTCCAGATACAATTTTGTTAAAGCTACGCTGTGGTCGACTTCTGCCTCAGCAATGCTTATGAATGCATGTGGATCCGTTTACATACAAATCTTTGTGCCCACGGAGTCCTTTATGGCGCTTACATCTGCATTTTTTAATGTGCTTGCTGGTTTTATTGTACCAAATAAAACTAAACATCCCCCTGTTTGAGACATTGCTGTGCTGCACACAACGCCTGCCTAACAAAATGTTTGTGTGCAGGCAACTCTCAAGCAGTTGTTCCTGAATTTGAGATTTCGTTAGACGACAATGCAAACGGCACAAAGGCCCCTGCACTTCACATCTGTTCTGTGAGCCGACCGTGTGGTAAATTCCTCCGACAGAGTGCAGGTATAACTCTTACCCTTCCTTTTTACTCACAGGGCCAATAACTGATCATATAGCTTTTCTTAGTTCCTCTCCAGTTCCCCCTTAAATGCCCTGACACGCTGATGCTCCTGATTTACCACTTCACTGAACCCTAACCATGACATTTCCTCTGCTGCCAGGGGTTGTTCCCTCCTGCTTCCCCCTACCTCCGCCTGTCTGTCTCCCTCCTCCTCATTCAGAGTCCTACTCCTCTCAGTTTGCTATGTGTCTCGTAGCATCTCTAAATATAAGCGTGTCTACCTCCTCTCCTTCCTCTTCCTCTCTGTGCCTCCTTTTTACTCGGCCCTGTCTGACAAATTTAAGCGTGCCGAGACGATCCGATCTGACACGCCTTTACATAACAATTCAATCCACAGCACCTTCCACCTCCTCGGCACAGTGAGACCCAGAGGTGTGTGTTTGGCATGATGCAATCCTCAACATCCCTGAAAGAATCAGAATGTTATTATTATTAGATCTGCGCAACCAGACTCGTGGCGTCTTGTGTTTTGAATGCATCAGATATGTTTCTCAGAGTCAGCGCGGCTTAGCATAGGGAGATCAGATGTGACCTTACCACACACACACACATATACACATCATAAAACCACACACACACACACACACACACACACACACACACACACACACACACACACACGCACACACACACACACACACACACAGGCAGGCAAGAGGATAGAAGCCTATAGTCGCAGTAAAGCCTCCTCCGAGAGGTAGGCAGCGCGACGGCTGTGGTAAATCTTAAATAATAACCGAAAAAGAGTTATGACCCTTGCTGGCATTATGCCGTTGCACACCTTCCTCCTCCTGCCTGGTGATTTATCTCTTGTCTGCCAATAAAGCTCAACATGAAAATGTCACATGTGGTAAAGAGCTGGCCTCAGCCACAGGAGTGAGCCCGTGCAGCATTAGGAGGGGCTGGATTCATTAAAGTGTCGGCGTAAATTTTGATCCGAAGGTAGTTTGCAGTCCGAGAGGCGGGAACTGTGGCGAGGAGGGGATGTGGGGCAAGAAGAGGCAGCTGGGGGAGATTGCGGCGGAGGAAGGAGGAAAGATATGTGACATTGGTGGGGAAAAAAAAAAAAAAAAAGGAGATGGGCCAGAAGGAAGAAAGATAGAAAGAGGGCAGGATCAGGATGACACCCCATAGAATGAGTTAAGGTAATGGTCCTGCGAATGCTGGATGAAACTCAGAGGAAAATCTGTCAGGGTGAGTGTTTAAAGTAGAGTGCTTTTTACAAGAAATGGGTAGCAAGACTGACGGCCGGAATGAAATGGGATGCTTATAAAAAATAAAAAAAAAATAGGAGGACTGGAAATGTGATTTTATCCAAGAAGAAGATCTTCAAGGTCAAACAGAAAGTGTAGATCGACTACATGCTATAGATATACATCATCTTTTGTTTCTAAGCCTGTGCGGATCAGGATTCGGTCCCCCTTTAGTGTGCTATCTACCGTTTGGTCTTCTGTGTGAATCATCAGCCGCTCATCTGTATACACTGCGGTGATAAGAAAGTAAAATGAGAAGGAATCCCGTGGTTTGTTTCTATATCCATTAATATATCTGGGTGTGCACGGTAGATATTCCCCCCCCCCCCCCCAAGGCTCTGTCGGCTGTGACTTTAATCATAATTAATCGTAATAACCATGTTTTTAAAGGGGTTGACGGTGGGGGGGGGGGGGGGGGGGGGGGGGGGGGGCGCGGTTGTGACAAAGATCCTCCTCCTCCGAGCCGGGGAAAGAAAGGAAGAAAGAGGGAAAGAAAGAGAGGAAAACAGTGGACGTAAATAAAAGTGGCAGCCCCTCGGGTATCACGCTCCCTAAATATCCTGGGAGCTGTGAAGGAGTCACTAATTACCCCTCCCACAGAAGAGAGGGGAACAGAGCAACGGCCAGTCACACTCGCACACAGAATTAGCCCGGGCTTGTCAGTGTCAGAGGCTATCACGAGGAGATAACAAGGCACAGATCCATAGATCGTGTAAGGCAAACGACAGCATCACGCCCGACTGCCAGTTGCAGGCAGGAAGTGGAAGTGATATATATATATTTATATATACGTATCGAGGCCGTAGATCTTCAAAAACAGGCCGCAGAATCAGTGTGACGAGAACATACGACTAAATACAGCGAGGCAGACAGGCTGTCACACAGTGACCAGATGAATCAGAAAGGATGCCACCATGGCAGACCATCAAGGACTGATAACAGGGCCACAGACTGTTTAACATGGAGCAAAAGAAGAATCTGCAAGACACATGCATATGGGGAATAACAGTCACACACTGTGCGCCCATGAGCAGCAATAATAGAAAGACATTTGATATAAGGAAAGAGAATCGCAGATGAGAGGAATACCAACAGTGAAAGTATCCCCTTCAGCCAATGTGAATAGGCCTTAATTACAATCTCCTCTCACTTGTTTTTCATGGATAGCCCTCTAGTGCTGATGATATACCCTGTTTTCTTTTGCCACCTACATCCTTTCATTACTTTTTCTGAATTGATGTCTTCTTTTTTTCCATTCCGCGATGACCCCGCGCTCATGCATTTTTAAAATAGCTGCCTATCTAATATCTCCTTCATTATCCCGAGGAGCAAGCCCATCCCGTTTCAATGGAAACGCAATAATATGGAAACAATACAGACTCCTTTTATTCCTCTCTTTGTCTCTCTGCTCTTTTCAGGAATTCCACGCTGTCTTCAACCGTGAGAGAATGAGTCACTGAGGGAAGAGCTGCGAAAAAAGAAAAGAGTGATCGAATCAAAAGGAAAAGGAGGGAGTGGAAACAGATAGGCCATTATGTGGAGCTACGCCGGCCCGTCCCATACTTTGGTCATCCAATCTCCTGAGGGCCCAGGGGACAAAGCAAGTGGAGAAGGAGGGTCTGCCAATAAGACAAGCCAATGCGATGGACACAGGAAGGATGGACAGGCTGCAGTTTCTTCCTCCCTGCTTATTTGCCGGTAACCTGGCCAGCCTCATCAAGAGTCCGTCGCCCTGTAAAGTTAGAGAGAAATAAGAAGTGCACAAATTCAGAAGAAATGTGAGGGTGTGGACATTTCTCACATTCTCCTTTTAATGAGTGTTTGATGCTGCATACATTTATTTTTGTAAAAGGGTAAGATAAATGCTAACCCAAGGAGGTTAGCATTCATCACAGTGATCTTTACTTCATTTTTACTTGCTTTTATTAATATACACCTTGAACTGTGGATATGTAAACCCATCCTTTCTAGGGGACGATCTTCGTTGCGAAGGAAGTCCTTGGTGTGTAGATTTGAGATGACCTAAGCAGCTGCACACAAACCTATAAAACAATATATCTTATATGGTCTGTTCTGTGATGAAACTCAGTCCATCGGTTGTACAAATCGCTCACTGTTATAATGACTACAAAGCAAAGGGGGGGTCTCTCTCCCTGTTGAAGTACTGACACAACTAGGCCTTCACAACATCAAACTGCCTGCAGAGCCTGTGGATGTTGGGGGAGCGAGAGAGACAAGAGAAATGGTGAGCAAAGAGCCCAACCACTTGCTCACAGGCCAAACCAACGGCAAGAGCACCTTGGCGGACAAGTTGCCCGGGACAATGACCGTGCGCTCTGTGCTGCTCAATCGAGACTCCCCAGATATCGAGAGCCGCCTCAAGCGCCGCCGCAACCGCACCCACCAGGTCCGCTTCAAAGACCTGGAGGATGGCAGCAGCAGCAGTGGCAACAGTGGGACGGGAGAAAACAATAGCCATCAGAGGCCTGCCGCGGAGTGTGACAGCCCACATCCTCTACGCAAACACAGCAGCAGGTCTCCCAAGCCATGGACTGACAGGGATGGGCCACAGGCTCAGAGTCTACCTGGCCAGACCTCTGTGGTGGGGGCTGTGCGTGGGGACATGGCGAGTACTATAGAGGTGGTTGCTGCTTTCTTAGCCAGGGCCCCTCCTCATCCATTGACTCCGGGTCCTACGCGTCGATGCTGGGCACCACCACAGACTAACTCCTTGACCTTGCCAATGACACGCAGGCCCAGTACGAGCACCAGCACAGCCATCCAGACCTCCCCATGCCTGAAAAAGCCCCAGTCCCTCTCTTCCACCCATACACGTAGCCACAGCCTCGGGGACTCGGTGGGCATGGATGGGGATGACGAACATGACTCTCAAGATGAGTACCTTACGCACAACCATGTGTCGGTGTCTGGGTCCAAGGACCAGAATGGTCCTCCTGGGCCCGGGGATCGAGCTGTGGTGGAACGGAGGTCTAAAGCCTCCAGGACGGACATTAAATCAGCTGTTAGTGTGGTGAAAAACTCCAGGCACAGCTGTCCCCCTTCAGTGCTTCACAACACTGAGCCATTTCCCTGTTCCTCCGTATCCTGTCGGGATGGTTCCAAGCGTCAGGGCAGCAGCACTCCCTCAGTGGTCAGGAGGAGAAAGCGGCTTAACAGGACAACAAGTGATCCTGGAAAGGAAGTGCACTACTGCACCACTCCCACCCAAACTGAATGCCCCAGTCCATCCCCGTCGCCCTCAAACGCCAAACTCTGCACCACTCAAGTTCAAACAGAGAGCCCTTCCCCACCTCAAAATTCTAAGTATTGCACCGCCCAAAGTCAAACTGAGAGTCTACATAAATCTCCACCTTTGAGTGACAAACAATGCACAACTCAAACTCCAATCACCAACTCTGCTCCGACCCTACCTCCAAATGCTGAAAAGTGCACCACTCAAATACACACAGACTCGCCGTGTCAAGCTCCTCCAGATCATGAACCTTGCACTACCCAGACACAAGTGTGCAGCCCCTGTGCTTCCCCACCTCTGACAACGTCACCGAGCGCATTGCAAATTCAATTGGAGAGTCCTGTTTCCCCAACTGCGACTAAAGATCCTCCCACCACCCAAATAACTACTGTGCCTTACTGTACCTCTCCCCCACCTGCAAGTGCACCAACACAGACCCCTGAACGCTGCGCTAAACCACCTTGCTCCTCTCCAGCCAAGCCAGCTGGCATCACCCCACCTCCAGCCGTAGCGCTGTCCATTCCTTGCTCCACTTCTGCACCTACTGTCGCCCAACACCCTATCCCGTATTATACCGTTGTGTCGCCACCAACAACCCCCAGCACAATTGTTGTCTGCTCCAGTCCTTCCTCAACTGCACCGTCGTGCCCCATCCAAAACTGCACCTCCCCTATCTCGAGCATAGTGTCGTCAGCTCCCCTAACCTGTTCCACCCCTACCCCAACTGTTACCCCCAATATAACTCCTGTTGACCCCATCAGACATCCTACCGCTGCCCCAAGCGTAGCGCATGAACAACCACGCGGTGCACCAAACGCCGCACCATGTACATTTGTAACCCAAACTGCCCTGTCATGCACCTCCATATCATATTACTCTACCACGCATTCGGTTAGTGCGCATGCCCCTCACCCAAATTCTACTTCACCTTCTTATGCCACTCTCATACAAACTGTGTCTCATTGCAACATTCCATGTCAAGCTCTGCAAAATACCTCTTCTGCCAACACAGGCATAACCCCCTACTCCTCCCCAGTCCCCAAATTAAAATCTTGCACTTCTCCGCCTCCACTTGTGACAACATACGCGTCCACTCTTCCAAATGCACAAACGTGCGCGACACCAACTAAAGCCGTTCCTCTTTATTCTTCCACATTTCGTGCCGCACCACCATACACGCCCCCCTCTCAGGCGCCCAACAACGCTCAGGATAAGAGGGGGATTCGACTTCCACCTCCACCACCGCCACCTCCACCTTACACACCACGCAAAAAGGGAGGTGATCCACCAGGTCCTGCAATCCGAACACCCATGCTCAGGGCAGACGGCAAGGCCGGCAAGAGAGATAAAGACGGGGAGAAGGAGAAAAAGGAAGATATCAAATGTACGGACTCACCCAAGCTCTGTGAGAGAGCCAGCTCTCTGAAGCACAGAGCTCAAACGCCGCCAGTTGCTGTGATGAAGGGAGAGAAGCAGTCCTCCTCCTCTCCTGCCAAGGCCTGTTTTAAGTCCAGCTGTCTCAGCTCAGCCCAGGCTCAGCTTGGGGCGCTACACAAAATGCTCTGCTCAGGACCCAACGCCAGGCCCAACACCCCCAACAGTCAATACCCTCCAAACCAGCAGAGTTGCTCTGGAGCCAGGGGCTGCTCTGCTTCTGGGGAGCGGCCCACAGCTGGGCCCCTGACTGCCACCCAGGCTGACACACTAAGACAGGTCCAGGAAATTCTGGGAGGGTTGGTGTCTGGCGCCAGGTGTAAACTGGACCCAGCCAGGGTGACGGAAAAGCTCCTGGGTCCCAACGGACCCCTGCATGATATTCGTCACCTGCAGACTCAGCTCCACAGCCTGGAGGGGGTCCTGGAGACCAGCCAGAACACCATCAAGGTCCTGCTGGATGTCATTCAAGACCTTGAGAAGAAGGAAGCCGAAAGAGACGGGTGAGGCAATATTTCATTTTGGTCTGCTGTTTACATCGTAGGAATTAAAAAGGAAATGTCTGCACACTGACTCCATACCACAAATCTGTTTTAATCAACAGTGTTTTTAACTCAATCAGACCTTCGTCAAGTCGTAATACATCCCACACTACACAATAACATGCTTCAGGTTCTACTATAAGATCGTAAACCACTGGCGTTAGCAGCTCTGAAGGCTTTTCACTCTTGCATTTAATTAGACCTCGGCTGACCTTTGGCCACATTTAGATGGACTTCATCCAACCCATCGACATGGTGGAGGCGCCAAGAGTGCAATGTGTGCAGAGAGTGTTGCAGCGTGACTTAAGCCATCAAATACGTGCTTGTGCATGTTCATGGTAATGCAATTTTACCATAATTAAAGATAAATAACTGCCTCTGTGAATCCCATCTCATAGTATTTTAATATGCTGTTCAGTATTTTTGTTTAGTCTTCAAATGTTAGGGATCTAGAACTCAAACAGGCCATCCTGGTCTCACCAGTACATTTTGTACATGTCAAAGGTTAAAAACTTCAGAATTTCACATCATGGGGTAGACGACCCAGGATCAAAGTATTGTTTTGTTTTTTTTGCAATTCATGTCCAAGGTGCTGTTCAAAGGTAGCGTTAACTGCACTGTGAAATGTTGCACAGCCCAAAGGTTTTGAAAGGGGTTCGTCTGGGTTTCAATGTTGTGTGAAGGCCCTGGGCCAAGAGAGAAGCGTCCCACATTTGATGTTGTAAATGTGAAGTGACTGCAAGCCGTGGGCTAACGGAGCCGTAAACCCGGGGCTAACGGGGCTCTCAGCTCGGGGCCGAGTCAAATGTAGTGTGAGAAGCCATATGGTAGTCTTTGGCTAACTTTAACATTCAGCTTTCTGTTAACCCTTATTATTGTTATTATTATTAGCCACATTATTTTCAGATTAATACTAAACTTTTCTAGTGACAATAAGATTTACTGTCACTTTTGAAAGAAGAAAATGCAATCATCCTTCTACGGATGAAAAGAGGAATTCATAAGCAGTAAAACACACCCTTGCTTGACTCAACACACACACACACACACACACACACACACACACACACACACACACACACGCGGTAGCTTTTAGCAGGCTAATGCTAGCTGTTGTTAGATATTTGTGTCTAACTGACATCACTGGATTTCACTGACTTTATGACTCGTCTCTACTTCTACCATTGTTTTGGAATGTCACAGAAAACTGATACATTTAAGTCCAATATTATAATATATAACCAAACTCCTGAGGGAAATATATCGGTCTCTTTAGCTGCTAAATGTCATTGGCCTTTTCATTGATGGATGACATACAAACAAACAGACAGACAGACAGACTGATAGAAGGATGGATGGATGGATGGATGGATGGATAGAACTAGAAAACAGGGAAGGAGAGAAGAACAAACAGTGGGACTACCTTCATTATGAGTGCCTGGTGTTTTGGAGACCTGGAAAGTAAATGTCAGCATGTAGCCTAAGTGCCTGCTGTTTTATTCCCAGACAGTTAATTTCTCATGTGAGAATCCAGTTCTCTCCACACAAAAACACAAGAGAGGCAGACATTATGATGTGATCATAGCTTTGCACTAAAAGATGCATTCTTTCTCCTGGAGTGGAGTAGACCAGTGGGCTGTTGTAGGCAGAATATCCTCATCCCAGCAGTGATAACCTATACAGCTATATTTCATGTGCTGTGAATATTACAGAGATGGTCGTCGTTTCCTAAGCTTCGCTGGGATGCGACTCCTCTATTTATAGCCAATCCCAGCTTTGTAAGCGTTGTAAATGCTTTGGCAACATGCGGACTGAACACAATGTAAATTTGGTAAGAATGAGAAGTGTGTAAAACAGCAGGGCAATAGAACGGAGAAACAGAAACACCAAGACAGGGGAGCGTCCGTACTTCTCTTTATGATGTCTCATGCCAGTCATGCAACTCTCGATTTCAATGTCGGCTCCTGATCTGCTGAGGAATTCATGTCATGTCAGACTACGGGGAGCACTTTGGTCTCTCAGTTGCACCCATTTCGCAGCAGCTCTTTCCTCATGCATGCATGCATGCAGCAGGCAGGGAGAGATGGGAATCGGCATTTGGCTGTCATCGTGTTGGTGGTTTCAGACGCGCTGTGCCTCTTGAGTAAACCCTTTACCGTTCTCATCAAGTCTTTAATTAATCTGCTTCCGACATTGTAAGCTGCTTAGTAATTTCTCCCGCCTTATCGCACCAAAATAGTACATGATGTGGGGACGAGAGAACTCTTGGATATCAAGATCGACGCGGATGGATGTGTGTCTATGGATCTCTGAGCAGCCTAATCCAAAACACACTCCTTACACTGATGCCAACACTTTGCAGACATTTTAACCTCCGGTCTCATGAAGTGACATTTCTTGTGTGTTCCGGTATAAGAATTCAGTGATGGGGGCTAAGTCTAATGCATGCAGACTTGACTTTTACCTCATAAGCATTGTTTTATGCCTGGAGTGATTCAGTGACTCATGGTTTACGTAACAGCCTGAGCCGGTTGGAAGGGGTATTGTTCATTAAAAAATGATCAGGGGTGATTTCAGAGAGGATCAGATTGGGTGTATTTGCAGAGATGTGTTCGCCAGAAATGTGGTTCAAAAAGAAGGGTAATGATGACCTGAACATGTTTTTGTGGGCTCACACAAGCACACACACGCAAAACATCTGTTTTTTTACCCCTGATATGTCATCTATGTGCTTTTCAACAGAAGACATTCATATAGGACCGGACAGGACATTGAGAACTGTGGGACCTGTAGGGACTGCGCCTGCATCATCTACAGGTATGTGGATGGATGCGTCCTCTTGTGAGTGAGAATTTCGGCATATTTATCGCTTGTTTTACATGCGAGCACCGAGAGCGCAGTGCGTGTCTCGGCGCTCAGTTATCTGCATCACGCTGTCATTTCCAATCACGTCAGTTTTTGGGATTTTCAGTTTTGTGGCTCGGCGGGATCGTCGTTCTGCTCTGTGTGACAGAACGGCCCGGGTACGGCACTTTGAGTACGGCCACTCATCGCAACCATAACGCCACTGCAGGTTTGATCACTTAACACAGTTATTATTTATTAAGACTCATCACACGCATACGCTCTCTCCGATTTAATGAGGTGAATATCAACACAGATCGTGCACCGGTGTGCCCACTTGGTTTCCTCCCTCCTCCTCTGCTCTTTTCTTTTTTCTCCTCTCCTTATCTCTCTTTTACACACACAGATGCACACAGTGTCAAATACACACACACACACACACACACACACACACACACACACACACACACACACACACACACACACACAGTTACTGCGTAATCATTCCGCTCCAAAATTTGAATTGAAATCAATCAATTAACAAACAGGATTTCACACTTTACAGGAGGGTGAAGAAAGGCAAAAAGAAAAGTGTGGATTGCTATGAAATTGAAATCCCTGTCTCTCGGTTGTAAATGTCAAAATTGCAAGAAGAAGAAGAAGAAGAAGAAGAAGAAGAAGAAGAAGAAGAAGAAGAAGAAGAAGAAGAAGAAGAAGAAGAAGAAGAAGAAGAAGAAGAAGAAGAAGAAGGGGTTATTGGCAGAAGAAGCAAATCTTGCAGAGGGAGAGGAGGGATGACATTCGTTGTGCTATCGCCCATATACAGAAATATCATTTTACTATCTCCAGACTCGTCGTGTCCACGCAAGGCAATTTCGCAAGTTTTCCGCGTGTTTTAATTCTGCCAAGAACATACCTGTTTTCTTCAGTCTGACGGATGTATTGTTCAATGCCACGTCTGTACACACCGTCAACCCGAGAGGCAACGTTCATTGTTTTCAACATGCGATGCAGAACAGATGCAGGTGAAGTGCTAAATCGCACTGATGCACACGATGCATCCCTACTGTTGTAATGTTAACGTAAGTACAGTATCAATGCCTCTTTAGCTAGCTGGACGTCTGCACCCTTGCACCATTGAAATCAATCATATAGCTTCTTTTTTACAACAGCGCCCTCTGGTGGAGCAATCTCATATTACATAAATATTATATATGAATACACGTGCGTATTATAATTATTATATCGATCTGCGTTTTTCTGCATCAACCCGTTTAACGTACAAATCTTACGACAACTTTCTCAATATTTGCAAAGTGACTTGCTTTGGTAAGTGACAACGGGACAGGGAGGCAGCCATTTTGAATTTGGTAAACAAGGACTCTCCACTTCCTGCGTCACTCTGATTATCCTCTAGGGGGCAGTTAAGTGCCGAGTTGTGCGCCATGTTTTGGCAGGTAATTCTTGATCTCGTTGTCTCAGAAACAAATGTTCTAGGATCACGGCTTTACTCTGATTATTAAAACTCTCATGTCAACCCCTTGCAGGGGTTATATCATATTATGTCATAAATCTGAGGCAGCATAACCCAATTAATGGAGCAAGATTCATCATCAGTCTTTTTAATTGTGGATCGGAGCTGTGAACGCGTATACACCCAAGACTGATTGCTCTCAGTGATTTGATTGTGCATGCTCACCTCACTCATGTATTATTTATAATTCTGTAGTGCTAATAGGGTGTTTCCTGTAGCTACAGCACAACCTCGACATTAACCTGATTGTCAAACAAATTATATTATTGCTGTAGTTTAAATTACTGTACGGCACATAAATGATTCAGTGTAATCTGGTTATTTTCAGTCATTTATTTCTAGTGTGTGTGCAAACCTCCTCAATCAAAATACAGAGGCAGAGAAGAAAGACAGTGGGGGGGGGGGGGATCTGTGAGAAAAGATGAGACAAATGGAAGAAAAGAGAGAGCAGATGGAGAAGAAGCCCATAAAGAAAGGGATTCATTGGGAAACTAAACACAGCTTCATCTTGAACGGTATAACAGTGAGGGCCACTGCTCAGGAATGTCTGCATCAAGCAGCGATCGTTGATGAGGGAGCAACATGAGGAAGTGAAATATTACGATTAATACATCGCTTCTCAGTCGACATCCCAAGCCACTGTTTGTATGGTCGGATGAGGACGTATCGCTCAATCCGGCGCTCCAGTCGACATGCTTCTTTCACGTGTGACAAGAGGATTTTCCTCCTTTTTAATTTTCCTTTCTTTGAGGCTCAATTTGAGCCGAGTCTGAAAGAGAATATGGCAGCAATAGAGAAGGTGGTGTTGGAGGGAAGAGACAGATAAAGTGAAGCCCGGAACGCAGTGAGTGATGGAAAAGCCATGAAATCTGACAGGACAGATTCCATCAATTAAAAAAAGCTCTTGAAGAAGTCTTAGTCCTCCAAAGAAAAGCACAGCTCAGCACATCACATGACAGTATCAATCTAGATGAAAAGCCCAGACAGCAATATATATATATATAAAACATATTCATGCAAGAATATCTGTCCTCGCCCAATAAGCCACAGAAATACTTGACCCGAGTAAATCTAATGTCACACAACTGTATTTTAAAGCTGCTATAATCAATGTTTTCATATTAACAACAGATCAAGCGTGTAATGTGAACGAAGTCGCTCACACAGCTGTGATGAACCCACAGATATTATCACCTGACTCTGCAGTTCCCCTCCTCAGCTCTGCAGAATCTTTCAGCATCTTTCAGCTCATTTTGGTTTTGTTGCCCAGAACCAACAACTGTTTAAATGTACTCGGTGCTCTCGTCCTCGTTCTTTGTGATAATAGTTGTAAACTTCATCAGGGTTTCAGAGCTTTTATTTAGATCAGGCAGACCAGGCAATTTCTAGCAACCTCCAATATGCTGCGTATATATATATATACATACCGGAGGAGGACTCGGCGGGTCGGAAGTAGTCCCCTAGATAAGTACTCTGTATATTTATGTGACATCCACAGATACAGATGGTAAAGCCACGGCACACCTGCTGCCAATCACCAGAACTACAGACACACCAAACAGAGTTGAGTGTGCAACAAATGAAGAGACAGATGTCTTCCTCATGAGTTGGTGGAGACCAAAACAGAGCTAAAAGGAAAGTCAAAATTAGACTTCCATTCATCTAGTGACCACAGAACACCACTCTGAAGGAATGCTGAATGTCTGTACGCACAGCTTTGTTCCATATTTACTTCTTCATGTGTTTATAGCTTATTGTGCTGGACAAATAACCCACGTAAAATGCAGTTTTAAATTCTAGTAGAAATATAAGCATGAAAGTTTGGGCAATTTTGCACAAAATTGCACACAATACACAGAGAATATTTGCACTGGTTGTAAAGAAATGCATTAAAAAACGTGCAGTTTGAACGTGTGCTAGCATTGTAGCTTTAATTAAGTGAATAAGCACAAATGTATGCAGTGTATGATAATATCATTACTTTTGTTTGTTTGTTTGTTTCGGAGAAAATCCAAAGGGTTTCTTTAAAGTTGATAAACGGCAGGAAATGGTGAACATTTCTTTAAGAAATACAGACGAGTAAGAGTCTAACAAAGACAACAATATGTTAAGAACAAAGCTACTTGGATACATGTGTGTGTGTTGGTGTGTTTGCACACACAGCTTTGTTTTCAGGACATCTTTTAGGGCAAAGCTTACGTAAAAATGCTAATGACACTTTAAGCATACAAATGTAGATACTAGTGACTACAGCCTGTGACATTTTGAACATTTTGTACCCGACCAAGACGTCTAAACGTACGCTTCATTTGTTCTGGTTTTTTTAAGGATCTCACATTACATGAAGAATAATGCATGATGTAGCTGATGTTATTTATCCAGCATTAATACGTGAATCTGAGTGTGTGTGTGTGTGTGTGTGTGTGTGTGTGTGTGTGGCCCTACAGGACTGTTAATTAGTGGGTGGAGTTGTGTTATTCTTTTTGCTAATGGCGAATGTGCCGTGTGGAACAAAGTAGGGAGGTCTAACAAGGAACTGTTGTGCTTAATCCCAGAGGAGTGTGCGGAGACGGCAGCCTAATCAGATCTGTGCTCCGCTGCTTTATCTCTGCTGCTGCTCTGTCTATTGCTCCATCACGCGTTCCGCTGGAGGAACTCGATGGGCTGCTACTCTGAGATGGATTAATGACTCCCCCAACCCCCTTTTTCGGCTAAACTATGAGTGCACAGTTTTTTTTTTCCAAACACAATCCGTCATCGCCTTCGTTGAACAGCAGATAATTGAGAGAGGGCTTGCTGAGGAAGCGTTCCCGCTCTTGCTTCCCTGCTGTTATCTGTGGGGATGCCACTCATGTTTGTTTGATATCTGTGCTGTGGCCTCGTTTCACAGTCACATTGTTTTCTCTCCATTCCTCTCATTCACAGTCTGCGGTGACTCTTTTAAGCATCTTATTTGTCAATGAATGCCTCTTCGCATCAGTGATATGCATATGAATGCCAGGCGCGATGGGGATGGGGGTGGTGCTGGTGCTGGTGCTGGGGTGGAGGATTCCTCTGCTGAGTCTCCAAGACGCGTGGGACGAAGGCCGCAGACCGATCCATCGGGAGGGCTCGAGAGGAACATTTTGTGACAGCGCCCACAGAAACAACTCGTCACTCGCCATTCTCACCGCACACCCATCATGAATCAGCGCTTCCTGACACACATCTCCGCTGACGCAACATCGCATGATGGGACCTGATACTCGCACGCTGTCCTTCGATTGCGTTAAAGCAGAGAGCGAGTTGGTGGAGCATAAGAGACTCTGGGCACGGGGAGGGAGATTGGGATGACTCTTCATGCATCTCCATATCTCCAACTTTTTTTTTTTTTTTTAACAAATGCCTAACTCCAGTGTGCGGTGAAATATTCATCCACATTAAAAATGAATCACAGTGGCTTTAAAAGGTTTAAAAAAGTAATAATAGTGTGAGAGGAGACCTGGAGACATCACGCCGTTGGCTCTGTGTGGGTGCAGGATGGCTGCCAGGCACGTTTTCCTGATGCATCCCCATGATAGACCGGCGACGCATGCCTCGCATGCTTAATTAAACAGGCAGCGTAATGCAACCCGGTACGTTTCCGGGGGAATTAAATGATCGCGTCGGGAGAAAAAAACAATTCTAAACGACGCGTGGGGAAATAACATGCAGCTGTTTGTGCATCTGAGTCAAGAAAATGTGGAGGAGTCGCACTCTAAAGTGGATAATCTAGTAAGAACAATGCATAGTGTCTTGCTGTCACTCAAGTGAGCGGTAAGAGCTGTGGGCTGTGGTGCATGGAGCCCTCGTTCACACTGCTCCTGCCCTCCATAATGTGCTCTGTACTTCCCCGTCTCCAGAGTGCTACTCCTCAGCTTGGGCTCACTTTTCCTTTCACTGCCTTTGATTCACTTTCTCATGTGGCCCAGAAGGGCATACCAGTCCAATTCAAATACTTTCCACATGGTCCCAACACTGGCCCATAGCTACTGACAGCTCCTCATTGTCCTGGTTTTATCCAGAGGAATACGGTACTTTACAGACATCAGAAAGAAGGAGCCTTTTCCAGTAGATTGCTTGTGTCACTTCCTCCGCTCTCTCTCTTTCTCTCTCTCTCTCTCTCTCCCCCCTCTTTTCTCCGTTTTTCTCCGCTTTGAATATAAATACATTTCACACCTAAATGGGGATGCGGAGAAAGTGGTGCAAAATCACAGCCCGGGATTGGGTGTAGGAGCAGCGAGGAAAGAGGGGTTAGGGGAGCGACAGAGAGGAGGTGAGGAGGAAAGATTGCCCGGGCGGCTGCCTACAGCTTCGCTTCCCCCTCCACAGCCAAACGAAGCAGAACCCGAGGCGTTTCTGTGAGGTTTATTCAGGGAACAACAGCATCTACACTGTACCACGCACTGTGCAAATGAGCAGAAAAAAAAAAAATCAAATGATTATTAAAATCTGTGCCTCGGTGTTTGAACATTTAGCTGAGCACCTCTGAAAACCAGTGATGTGTGAGCAAAATTACAGATGAACTTCTTATTCACGGTCACGAGGATATTTCTGAACCTGTATCCAGCTTCCAGGCATTCATTAAACATTGACAAGTCTCTGCCATTATCATAACAGGCAGTGGAAATACCTGAGTGAATAGAATATGAAACATATTCCCAGGAAAATGCAGAGATTTAGAGGAAGGAGGAGAGGGAGAGCGCATCGGTTCTTGAAGAAAGCAAACGAGACGCAGAACAGAATATAGAACAGTGACAGAAAACAACTCTGTGTGTGTGTGTGTGTGTGTGTGTGTGTGTGTGTGTGTGTGTGTGTGTGTGTGTGTGTGTGTGTATGCGCACGAGTGTTTGTGTAAAAGACAATGAAGACATAATATTAAAAAGCAACTTCAAAAAAATATATTTGGTTGCCCTGTATCCGTATAAATAATGTGCGTCCATCGTGTCTGACGTAGATACCCACGGTGTGGTGGATGTGCAAGCCTGACTCCTCCAATTAATGTTGGCCTTTTTGTCACCCACAACCACCACCTTCCTCTACCTTTAAAGGGTCCATATCCATAGTTCTATATTAAAGATGCATCCAACGACAGACTGAATTCCCAATCACGTTTTTTGGAGGAAATAGCTTCGCTTCCTGGATTACGTTCCCCTGCGACGTTTCTTCAAAAGCACGAATCACCGCATGGTTCGGTGGGAGCTTGTCGGGGGTGTTGGGCGGTGGTGGGCGTACAAAGTGCAGGACTTTGAAACTGGAGACCAGGATCCACATCCTCAGGGCCTGTGTCCACCAAAGCAATTATCCCCAGCTGATAACGCCGGGGGCTGTTCTGAAAGCGTTTTTCAGCTGACCCCCTTTAGATGTGTCTGGTTGCTATGATACAGAATATGCGAGTCAAAATGTTGACTCAAGGTAAGAGTGCTGGAGCAAGTATGGAGAGAGGACAGACGCGCCTTTTTGAATTTTGAATTCCCCGCCGTTGTTGTTGTTGTTGTTGTTGTTAAGTTCAGCACTTGTAGCTACATCTAGAATGTGACAGTTGGTCTTTGATCCGACGGCTAGATACAAAGTGACGAGCTCAGAATTCAACCAAAGTTGAACCTTTTCTAACTCGTGCAGAAGAGACCCTCAGCGCCTCGTCACGCTGCTGGTGTTGGCAGCGTGAATACACAAAAATATGCCATTCTCAGGAACAAACACGTAGTCCTGCGTGTGTTAAGTCGGCAGACGTACATGAAGTATTACATGGAGCGACTCATTGTAAGGTACTCGGTAACGAGTGTAACATGAACTCAGGACTTTAACCCAGGAGACGGAGGTTCATGTCATGTGAAACCAAAAGTAAACATTTACTTTACGTTGTTTCACTTGTTACATAAAGTTATGATGTTGTTTATTTACGGTTCTTACGGTTGATACATTCTTTGTTTGTGCGGAAATTGTGTCGCGAGAGCGGTGTAAATATTTATGACTTTTAGAACCAAATGTAATGTTGGTTGCTTGTTTCCTTCAGAACATACTTGCTGGAGCAAATTAGTTGTACCTGATTGTAATTCCTAGGAGACATGGTTATGTTTCCTGTAAATCCCTGACGTGGGAAAGGAGGACCATAAATAGAGGCATAAAGTAACATTTAAAGAAATAAAGAAGCACCTTATATAGAGGTATAACGTACCATATATAGCAGTTTAAAGTACTATTATACAGATTTAAAAGTACCATATAAATAAAGGTATAAAGTACCTTATATAGAGGTATAACGTACCATATATAGAGGTGTAAAGTACCGTATATAGAAGTATAAAATACCATAAATAGAGGCAGTTAAAAAATATCAGGCAATATTATCAATTGAAAATGATTATGAACTTTCTAAAACAAATGCATTCAAAATATTGTGGAGTGTTTGTGCTTCAAAGAAAGACAATAAAGTGTTTCAATCTTAGACACCAAATAATCCACAACACCAAGTCAATAATGCACTTCTTGAACCCCGGGGTTAAGTCAGGATGATCTGCAGACTGCAGGACCCGGCTTTGCTATTCTCTGATATTTCAAATCACCAGGTTGTCCATATCTGACAGGAGATTGATCTGAACACGAACAGATTTCCTCCTCGCTGTGTGTCTTAAACCAAAAATAGAGAGAGAGAGAAACGGAGAGAGACGGAGAGAAATGGAAACCGATTGAAAGACAACAAGAGAGGAAAGTAAGAGCCGGTGTGTTTTCAGTTAAACTGGATATGAGAGGTTTTCCTTTCTCAAAAGAAAGATTTGTCAGATTCTTGACTCTGACCTTTTGCTAACAACCCTGTCAGAGCTTTCAGCCCTATGTGTGTGTGTATGTGTGTATATGTGTGTGTATGTGTGTGTGTGTGTGTATGTGTGTGTGTGTGTGTGTGTGTGTGTGTATATGTGTGTGTATGTGTGTGCGCGTGCACGCACATGCGCACCGCTTCCCCCCGTGGATGATAATGGATAAGTGGTGTGTGTGAAATGTGTAAAGGGCAGGGCAGGCAGTTCTTCT